>NW_022630150.1:0-91746 GCF_010909765.2 Amblyraja radiata | reverse complement strand
CCCCCCCCTCCATCCCTCCTCCCCCCCCTCCATCCCTCCTCCCCCCCCTCCATCCCTCACCCCACAGTTTAAGAATAAGGGGTAAGCCATTTAGAACGAACAAGAGGAAAAACGTTTTCACACAGAGTTGTGAGTCTGTGGAATTCTCCTCCTCAGAGGGCGGTGGAGGCAGGTTCTCAGGATGCTTTCAAGAGAGAACTAGATAGAGCTCTTTTTTTTTTTTTTTAATTTTTTTTTATTAGAAGTACGGTAAATTACAATAACACACAACATATATCTTAATACATTTTTTGTACCGCTTCATTTTTTTTTATTTTTTTTAGAGCTTTAAGAAAAAGATAGAAGTAAGGAAAGTAAAGAAGGTGCGCAAGAGTTGTGAAGTGCAGGAGAGTGTTGGGAAAAGAAAGCCCCTTAGAAAAGAAGTTAGAGAAGGAAGTAAAGTAAGAAAGTAGACCCTAGAAAAGAAAGAAAAAGAGAGTAAGGACAATCGCTCTATTATAACATTAAACTCTGCAGAAAGACTACCAACCAAGTCTGTTTTTGTTGATTTATCTCCCAATACCAGGTCCTGATACCATTTATTTATTTGTTTATTTTTAAAATTACTATTGCACCTCATGCTTGTAATAGGTCCATAAACGTAGACCACGTCTTTTGGAATTGGTTTGCTTTATCTGCTAAGAGGAATCTCATCTCTTCCAGATGTAATGTTTCAAACATATTTGATATCCACATTTTTATTGTTGGTGTGGGCGCATTTTTCCAGAATTTAAGTATGAGCTTTTTTCCCATTATTAGCCCGTAATTGAGTAAATTCTTCTGATACACGTTTAATTCAGGGATACCTTCCGATATTCCAAAAATGATCCATTCTGGTTTTGGTACCAGTTTTATTTTAATTAATTTTGAAAAAATATCAAATATTTCATGCCAGAATTTTTGGATTTTTGTACAAAAAACAATAGAGCTCTTAAAGATAGCAGAGCCAAGAGATATGGGATGAAGGCAGGAACAGGGTACTGAATGTGGATGATCAGCCATGTTCACATTGAATGGCGGAATAGACTTGATGGGCGGAATGGCCCAATTCTGCTCCTAGAAAAGATGGACGTGTGTGGGACTGAGTATCGAATTGTTTAGGTAAGTGTGAGTTCACATAAGTTTCCTATTAGGTAAATCGGGGAGTGTCTGTATGGAGGCTGCTGCTGGGCCGAATGGCCTACTCCTGCGCCTATTGTCTATTGTCTAAAACTTGAATACATTTTGAAAATAAATCTGAAATTTCTATCTGCTCTACATATATTTCAAATGATATATTTAATCTCTGCTGCAGATCCGGATTGACAAACTGGTGGACAAGTGGTCCGGGTCCATTGAGATTGGTATCACACTGCATAACCCGAATAACCTGGACTACCCGGCAACAATGACCAATCTCCGATCAGGTCAGAAGATCCTGCCTTGATGCCGTTTTGTGAGTCTAAGATGTGTTACCTTGCACCCTCCTTGGCTTTGAGGTCATCCAGAACTCTCTTGTTACCCCTATCATTGCCTCTACAAAGTCCCGGACATCGCACAAACTGCAGATGCTGAGATAGAAAGCGTGTCGCTTTACCCCCTTCCCCCCTCGACTCCATCCAAGGACCCAAGCAGTCGTTCCAGGAGCGGCAGAGGTTTACCTGCACCTCCTCCAACCTCATCTATTGCATCCGCTGCTCTAGATGTCAGCTGATCTATATCGGTGAGACCAAGCGTAGGCTTGGCGATCGCTTCGCCCAACACCTCTGCTCGGTCCGCATTAACTAACCTGATCTCCCTGTGGCTCCCCACTTCAACTCCCCCTCCCATTCTGAATCCGACCTTTCTGTTCTGGGCCTCCTCCATTGTCAGAGTGAGCACCACCGGAAATTGGAGGAGCAGCACCTCGTATTCCGCTTGGGCAGTCTGCACCCCAGTGGCATGAACATTGACTTCTCCAATTTCTAGTAGCCCTTGCTGACTCCTCCCCTTCTCAGCCCTCTGGCTCCTCCTCTTCCTTTCTTCTTCCCGCCCCCCCCCACCCTGCATCAGTCTGAAGATGGGTTTCGGCCCGAAACGTTGGCTAATTCCTTTGCTCCATAGATGCTGCCGCACCCGCTGAGTTTCTCCAGCATTTTTATCTACATTCGATTTTCCAGCATCTGCAGTTCCTTCTTGAGCAGAATGCCATTCCCACTTTTCCCCTCTCCCATCGGGCAAGAGGTACGGAAGTGTGAAAACGCACACCTCCAGATTCGGGGACAGTTTCTTCCCGGCTGTTATCAGGCAACTGAACCATCCTACCAACAGCTAGAGAGCAATCCTGAGTTCCTATTTACCTCATTGCACACCCACGGACTATCTTTGATTGGACTTTATCTTGCATTATATTCACATTATTCCCTTTATCGTGTATCTGTACTTTGTGGGTGGTTCGATTGTAATTATGTATTGCCTTTCCCGCTGCCTGCATTTGTCCCATATCCCACTAAACCTTCCCTGTTCATAAGGTATAGGAGCAGAATTAGGCCATTCGGCCCATCAAGTCTACTCTGCCTTTCAATCACGGCTGATCCAGCTTTCTCTCTCACCCCATTCTCCTGCCTTCTCCCCATAAACCCCTGACACCCGCACTAATCAAGAATCTATCTATCTCTGCCTTAAAAAATATCCACTGACTTGGGGAAGAATTCCACAGATTCACCACCCTCTGACTGAAGAGATTTCTCCTCGTCTCCTTCCTAAAAGAAAGTCCTTTAATTCTGAGGCTGTGCCCTCTAGTCCTAGACTCTCCCACTAGGGGAAACATCCTCTCCACATCCACTCTATCCAAGCCTTTTACTTTATCTTGTAGTTTAGTTTATTTGTACGGAGGTACAGTGAAAAGCTTTTATGTTGCATGCCATCCCGTCAGCGAAAAGTCAATATATGAATTGCAATCAAGCTGTCCACTGTGAACATATATAGGATAAAGGGATTAACATTTAGTGCAAGGTAAAGCCTGCTTAAAGACAGTTTGATTGTCTCCATTGAGGTCAATAGTAGCTCAGGACCGCTCTCTAGTTGGTGATGGGACGGTTCAGTTGCCAGATAACATCTGGGAAGAAACTGGAGGTTTCTTGAATATGGAGGTTGGAGTTTTCACTTCAAAGTAACATTAGCAAATTTGCAGATGACACAAAGCTGGGTGGCAGTGTGAACTGTGAGGAGGATGCTATGAGAATGCAGGGTGACTTGGACAGGTTGGGGGAGTGGGCAGATGCATGGCAGATTAAGTTTAATGCGGATAAATGTGAGGTTATCCACTTTGATAGCAAAAAACAGGAAGGCAGATTACTATATAAATGGCGTCAAATTGGGAAATGGGGAAGTACAACGGGTTCTGGGGGTCCTTGTACATCAGTCTATGAAAGTAAGTATGCAGGTACAGCAGGCAGTGAAGAAAATGAAGCCTGTTGGCCTTCATAACAAGAGGAATCGAATATAGGAGCAAAGAGGTCCTTCTGCAGTTGTACAGAGCCCTAGTGAGGCCGCACCTGGAGTATTGTGTGCAGGTTTGGTCCCCTAATTTGAGGAAGGACATTCTTGCTATTGAGGGAGTGCAGCGCAGGTTTACAAGGTTCATTCCCGGGATGGCGGGACTGTCATATGCTGAGAGAATGGAGCAGCTGGGCTTGTACACTCTGGAGTTTAGAAAGATGAGAGGGGATCTCATTGAAACATATAAGATTGTTAAGGGTTTGGACACGCTAGAGGCAGGAAACATGTTCCTGATTGTGGGCGAGTCCAGAACAAGGGGCCAAAGTTTAAGAATAAGGAGTACGCCATTTAGAACGGAGATGAGGAAACACTTTTTCTCACAGCGTGGTGAGTCTGTGGAATTCTCTGCCTCAGAGGGCGGTGGAGGCCGGCTCTCTGGATACTTTCAAGAGAGAGCTAGATAGGGCTCTTAAACATAGCGGAGTCGGGAGATATGGGGAGTAGGCAGGAACGGGGTACTGAATGTGGATGATCAGCCATGATTACAGTGAATGGCGGTGCTGGCTCGAAGGGCCGAATGGCCTACTCCTGCACCTATTGTCTATTGTCTATTGACGAAAATGGGGCTGGAACCTGGAGGTGGTGGTGCTCCCCGCCGCCTGTACCTTCTGGGTGGTGGAGATGCCCAAGTGAGAGAGGTGAAGTGGAGAGAACCTTGGTGCAACGCTGTTAGTGTTCCCTGTAGCAGCGATGCATCAGAGCTGCTAAAGGCGTTGGGACAGGAACAGGGAGAATTGGGGGCAGGCAAGAGAAAGCGGTTGAGGGGGAAAATAGATAAGCCAGGAGTGAATGGCGGGGTAGACTTGATGGGCCGACTGGCCTCATCCTGCTCCGATAACTTATGAGCATGAAAGGGGGAAGGTTTAGAGGGATGTTGGCCAAACGCAGTGTAGATGGGGCATGTTGGTCGGCATGGGCAAGTTGGGCCGAAGGGCTTGTTTCCACGCTGTATTGCTCTGACTATAACTGTGGTACCATTCCACCCACGTGATGTGAAAGTGGTATTCCTCCCGAATCGATACCTACTGCATTTTGCACAAGGTTGTAGCTTTATCCTTTGCAAGAAAGGAAATCCCATGGCGTTGTATCATTCAGCTGTGGATATCCAGTTGACTTGCTTTTTCTCAGGTTACAGGTCAGACCTCAAGGTGAATGGACTATTTTATTGTGGAATGGAATGTGTGGTTAATAAGATAATAATACAAAACCTTTTATTTGTCATTTGAACCTCACATGAGGTTCAAACGAAATTTGGTTTCTGCAGCCATACAAAAAAAGAACCAAGACACACACCAACACAATTCAATTCACATAAACATCCATCACAGTGAGTCTCCTCCTCACTGTGATGGAAGGCAAAGACTTGTCTCTCCCCTGCTCTCCATTCCTCTCCCGAAGTCGAGGTCAAATCCCCCGGCGGGCGCTAGCAAGTCCGCAGCCACTCAAAGCCACGCCGGGTGATGTAGGGCCCTACCCCGGGTCTTGATGTTGGAGCTCCCGGCGGGCGCTAGCAAGTCCGCGGCAATTTACAGCCGCGCCGGGCGTTGTAAGGCCCCCCTCCAGGTCACTCTCAACCCCGCAATTCGGGCGGGAGAAGTCGCCGTTGCCGGTGCCCCGCAAAGCAGTCTCCCACCGGGGACCCGCGAGCTCCCGGTGTCACCATCCACCGGAGTCGGGTCGCAGCAGCTCGCCGCCGCAGCTCTCCACACTCCGAAGCTGTCTAGCTCCACGGAGGTAGGTCCGCAGGTCCACAGGCTACACAGCTCCACAGCTCCACAGAGGTAGGTCCACAGCTCCCCAGCTCCACAGGCTCCGTGACTTGAGCCCCCAGGTCGCTCCAGTTGGAGGCCGCTCCACGGCGCTAGGCCCCAACGGCAACGGAGACCCGACAGGGAAAAGGTCGGGTCTCCATGCAGGGAAGAGATTTAAAAGTTTCTCCCCCCCACCCCCACACATACACATTTAAAAACCCATTACAAACTAAACCCTCAACAGGACAAAAAAATAAAAAATACACAGACAGACTGCAGAGGCCGCTGCGACATCGGTCGCGCCGCCCACTCAAGAGACTCGTAGACTCCAGCATGGAAACGGGGCCAGCACAAAGCCACGTCCATGCCACCCATCTAGACTAATTCTAGAGAGGCAACAAGGAACTGCAGATGCTGGAATCTTGAGTAAAACACACAGTGCTGGAGGAACTCAATAGGCAGCATCTGTGGAGAGGATAAGCGATGCTTGGAGTCGCGAGCCTTCTTTAGACTATTCCTGCACGGCTGCAGTCTTTGATAAGTTTGCAGTTCAAGTACTTGTCCAGGAGGTTATTAAATGTCGCGGATCTCAGTCTCAACCTCCCCTTTGGGCAGGATTCCAGCTCTCCCCCCCCCCCCCCCCCCCACCTCTGGGGGTCCGGGGGGAGAAATTTCTCCAAAGATAGACACAAAATGCTGGAGTTACTCAGCGGGTCAGAAGAAAAAAGGATGGGTGACGTTTACCGAGCTGGGACGATGCCTCAGAATAAAGCTTAATAATGTACTAGTAATGTAGATGAGATGTACAGAATCAGAATCAGACTTTATTCACCAAGTATGTTTTGCAACATACGAGGAATTTCACTGGCCAGGTCAGTCATACAATTAAAAGCAACAGAATCACTTCAAAAACACATTTTAACATGAACATCCACCACAGTGACTCTTACACATTCCTCACTGTGATGGAAGGCGAAATAAAGTTCTAGTCCTTTCATTAGTTATTCCTCGGTCGTGGGCCTTGAGCCCCCGTTGACGGGATGATCTTAACTCCCGTAGGAGTTGATTCCTTTATCATAGTTGCTTTTTTTGCATATTACCATATAACCATATAACAATTACAGCACGGAAACAGGCCATCTCGGCCCTTCTAGTCCGTGCCGAACACTTACTCTCACCTAATCCCATCTACCTGCACTCAGACCATAACCCTCCATTCCTTTCCCGTCCATATACCTATCTAATTTATTTTTAAATGATAAAATCGAACCTGCCTGCCTCCACCACTTCCACTGGAAGCTCATTCCACACAGCTACCACTCTCCGAGTAAAGCAGTTCCCCCTCATGTTACCCCTAAACTTTTGTCCCTTAATTCTCAAATCATGTCCTCTTGTTTGAATCTTCCCTACTCTCAATGGAAAAAGCTTATCCACGTCAACTCTGTCTATCCCTCTCATCATTTTAAAGACCTCTATCAAGTCTCCCCTTAACCTTCTGCACATATCTTTGATTTGTTCTATGTCTCGCTATATCGCCATCTTTATCACTCATTTCCATTCCCCCCGACTCTCAGTCTGAAGAAGGATCTCGACCTGAAATGTCACCCATTCCTTCTCTCCAGAGATGCTGCCTGACCCGCTGAGTTACTCCAGCTTTCTGTGTGGTTCTCCTTAAACTAAGATGAGGTTTACGATCTCCTTGTCCGTACGGATTAGTGGTTGGCGACTTGGTAGATTCAGCCGGGATGGGATGTGGCCTGTGTACGTGATCTGGGTTCTCGCCGTCCGATCGTGGGGCGCTGGCGCACGTGGACGGTGCTGGTTCTGAGCGTATATCTTTGCATCGGGCTGTGGGCGAAGGCGGGACAGACGGGTGGCGATTTGGTTTATTTGAGCTGCCTCCACGCTTTCTCTCTGTTTTGCCCCTTGCAGGAACGATCATGATGAGCGGCTGCGGCATTCTGACCAATGGCAAGGGGACACGGCGCGAATACTGCGAGTTCAGCCTGGACGAGCTGCAGGTACTGGAGTTACTCCTCCGGCACTGGTGCTGGATGTGTGGCTTGACCCTGTGTGAGAGAGTCAATAGACAATAGGTGCAGCCCTTCGAGCCAGCACCGCCATTCAATGTGATAATGGCTGATCATCC
The DNA here is from genome assembly GCF_010909765.2 of Amblyraja radiata. Lineage (NCBI taxonomy): Eukaryota > Metazoa > Chordata > Chondrichthyes > Rajiformes > Rajidae > Amblyraja > Amblyraja radiata. Next base: position 84,288 of record NW_022630150.1, on the reverse strand, counting down.
CCAATCAGTACCCCGTTCCTGCCCTCTCCCCATATCCCCTGACTCCGCTATCTTTAAGAGCCCTATCTAGCTCTCTCTTGAAAGCATCCAGAGAACTAGCCTCCATCGCCACTCTCTGTGAGAAAAAGTGTTTCCTCGTCTCCGTTCTAAATGGCCTACTCCTTATTCTTAAACTGTGTGTGTGTGTGTGGCCCCTGGTTCTGGACTCCCCCAACATTGGGGACATGTTTCCTGCCTCTAGTGTGTCCAAGCCCTTCACAATCTTATATGCTTCAATAAGATCCCCTCTCAGCCTTCATAAACTCCGGAGTGTACAAGCCCAGCTGCTCCATTCTCTCAGCATATGACAGTCCCGCCATCCCGGGAATTAACCATAGTCCCTGCTAAGTCCAGTGGGGAATTCCAGAGCGCGGCGAGTGTAGAGTCACAGCGCGTGGAGACAGGCCCTTCCACCCAACGCCCATGCTGGCCAACACGTCCCGTCTGCACTAGTTCCACCTCTTCGTAGCGTTTACCCTGTCGTGGTGAAGAGGCTTGCGTGCCCGCCATGATTCCGAGACCGATGCCGTCGGAAGCACCAGCTTCTGTTGAGGCCACCCGTGGCAGTAAGGTCGAGGATGTCAAGTCAAAGTCAAAGATAAATCTTTAAGAAGGAACTGCAGATGCTGGAAAATCGAAGGTAGACAAAAATGCTGGAGAAACTCAGCGGGTGCAGCAGCATCTATGGAGCGAAGGAAATAGGCAACGTTTCGGGCCGAAACCCTTATTCAGACTGGTCTGAAGGCCTCTGGGAAGAAACTCCTTCTCATCCTCTCCGGATGAGGGCCCAGACTAAGACCGATCCAACGTACAAGACCTCAACGGCGGACAAAGTTATCCTGAACTCAACGGCTGTGAAGGCGGATGAAGGCTGAAACCGATCTATCGGCCCCAGTCGGCTTGGTTCCCTTGCCATTGGGATGTGTTGATTGATTTGTGAAGGGCCGGGTGCGTCTTGGAGCGCAACATCACGTACACGGTAAACAAACATACGCACGCATAGGCTTCTTCGTTCTGTGAGCAGAAAAACAACAGAACGTAGACCATCGACCTCGACTACGAGTCCCACCTGCCTGCATTTAACCCACATCCCTCCAAACCTGTCCTACCCATGTACCAGTCAAACTGCTTCTTAAACATTGTGAAAGTACCTGCCTCAACTACCTCCTCAGGCAGCTTGTTCCATACACCTAACCCCTTTGAGTGAAAAAGTTCAAGATTCAAGAGTTGTCATGTATCCCTGATAGGACAATTAAATTCTTGCTTTGCTTCAGCACACAGAATACAGTAGGCACGAATACAGAACAGATCAGTGTGTCCATATACCATTATATAAATATATACACACATGAATAAATAAAACAGATAAAGTGCAAATAAACAGATAATGGGCTATTAATGTTCAGAGTTTTGTTTGAGTTGAGTTCAATAGCCTGATGGCTGTGGGGAAGAAGCTGTTTCTGAACCTGGACGTTGCAGTCTTCAGGCTCCTGTACCTTCTACCTGAAGGTACCGGGGAGATGAGCGTATGGCCAGGATGGTGTGGGTCCTTGATGGTGCTGCCAGCCATTTTGAGGCAGCAACTGCGATAGATCCCCTCGATGGAAGGGAGGTCAGAGCCGACTGGGCAGTGTTTACTACTTTTTGTAGTCTTTTCCGCTCCAGGGCGCTCAAGTTGCCGAACCAAGCCACGATGCAACCGGTCAGCATGTTACCCCTAGGATTCTTATTAAATTTAAATCTTTCGCCCCCTCACCTTAAACCTCTGTTTGCTGGTAGACACAAAATGCTGGACTAACTGGGTGAGGCAGCATCTCTGGAGAGAAGATATGGGCGATGTTTCGGCCATTAGCTTTCTTCACTGCCTGCTGTACCTGCATGCTTACTTCCAGTGACTGATGTACAAGGACACCCAAGTCTCCCCTTTTCCTAATCTGACACCATTCAGATAATAATCTGCCCTCCGACAGGCCCTTCGACCCATCGAGTCTGCGCCGACCAACGATCACCCCGTATGCTAGCACTCTCCTACGCACTAGGGTCGATTCACAGTTTGATGGAAGCCATTTAAGCCAAGACATGTGAGTCTGAGTGGGCGGAAACCAGAGCACCCGGAGAAAGCCCACACGATCACAAGGAGAATGTACGAACTCCGTACAGACAGCACCCGTAGCCAGGACTTGACTTGAAATGGATTGACTTGACTTGAAATGTCTCTGGTGCTGAGAGGCAGCAACTCTACCACTGTACAGCCCTATTCTGGGGATGTTGGCATTGGTGGGAGTTGCGGGCAGGGTCGGGTTGAAATGCGTGGATGTTAAGAAACTTGAGGGGGGAAAAAAGGCAGAGCTGTAGCTCAGACAAGACCTCCATTTGACTTCTGTTGAACGCTGAGGAGAGTGCTCGTTGTCTGAGATGCTTTCATTGTCTTCCACAGGAAGGAGATCACATCGGGCTCATGAGGAAGTCCAGTGGAGCACTACACTTTTATATAAATGGCATCGACCAAGGTAAGGCCCGTTCGCCCGATGCTAATTTAAGTCTGCGATCTGTAACTTGGCCCTCGTGTCCTGGCAGCTGCTCTTGGCACAGTGACGCAGCCATAGAGTTGCTGCCCGACAGTGCCAGAGACCCCGGTTTGTTCCTGACTACGTGTGCTGTCTGTGCGGAGCTTGTACGTTCTCCCTGTGGCCGCACGGGATTTCTGCGGGCGCTCCAGTTTAATCCCACGTTCCAATAGCCTGCAGGTTTATTGTCCCCAGTGGTAGGTTAGAATTGGTGTAAGGACGATCGCTGGTCAGCATGGACTCGGTGGGCAAAAGAACCTGTATCTCTAAACTTATCCCTTGTATGAAAGGCCTGGATAGAGTGGATGTGAAGAAGTTTATTCCGCTCATGGGGCCCATTGATTCCACTCCATCATTCATTCATGGTTGATCTATCTTTTCCCCCTCAACCACATTCTCTTGCCTTCTCAGTTGTCTGACCTTAGTGGAGCGTCACAACGGCTGGGAAGGCGGATGAAGGCTGCAGCAGACAATGGTCTCTGGTCGTCTTGGACTCCATGCCACTGGATCCTGACCCAGATCTGTCAAGGACCCCACGTGGGGTGGCTGTCTGTGCGCCAGTCTCCCCACGTTAAACAAAGTCAGGCACAGGCGTCCTCCAACCCTGGAGACACCCATGGTCAGCCATGACCGAAGGGGGCCTAAAAAGAAGATAGGGCATCTTGGTTGGGCCAAAGGGCCTGTTTCTGTGCTTGGTGACTCGATAGCAATCAGTGATGGGAGATGTGAAAAGGTAAAAGCGCTGGTTGGGGACATATGTGGATAGGAAAGGTTTAGAACATGGGCCAAAAGCAGGCAAATGGGACGAGTACAATATGCCAATTTGGTCGTAGTGGGCCGAAAGGCCTGCTTCCCTGCTGTCCTCCTCCACAGCTCTGGTTAACTTAATAAACTGTTAGAAGTGGGTAAATACATTTTCTGGGAAGCAGACGCACCGCGTCAAGGATTTGTGTTCATGGTGCAACGATCTTCCTCGTGTGCCACAAATTGAGAAATTGTAGTTTAGTTTAGAGATACAGTGCGGAAAACAGGCCCTTCGACCCACCATTGCCACACTGACCCTCGATTCCTGCACATTAACAATATCCTACACACACACACACACACACGCACGCGCACGCGCACGCGCACGCGCACGCGCACGCGCACGCACACGCACACGCACACGCACACACACACACACACACACACACACACACACACACACACACACACACACACACACACACACACACACACAGACACAGACACAGACACAGACACAGACACAGACACAGACACAGACACAGACACAGACACAGACACAGACACAGACACAGACACAGACACAGACACAGACACAGACACAGACACACACACACACACACACACACACACACAACAATTTTGGATTTATACCATCAAAGTCAAAGTGAATTTTATTCGTCACATACACCCGAAGGTGCAGTGATTTGAATTTGCCAGCAGCGATACACTTAAAAAGAAGGCACATTACACAATAAGATTTCACACAAACTTCCACCACAGCATTCTTCACTGCGGTGGAAGGCAACAAAGTCATGCCAGTCCTCCTTTGTTCACCCGTGGTCGGGACCATGAACCCACAGTAGTTGCCGCTATTTCTGGCCCGATGTACAGGCCCTCAATTAACCTACAGACCCATACATCTTTGGAAACCGAGGATCTCAGAGGAAACCCACGCAGGTCGCGGGGAGAACGTACAAACTCCGTACAGACAGCACCCATGGTCAGGATTAAACCCAGGTCTCTGGTGCAGTGAGGCAGCAACTCTACCGCTGCGCCACCGTGCCACGATTTTATCCACCAACCAGCAGTTTGTTGCGGCATTCACGCCATGCCATCACCCAAATGACCAAGTTTCAACACCTGCCCTGTGGTACTTTTCGTTCTTGCAGCATTCATCTCCAGAACCTTCAAGGTATAAGGTAATGCTGGTATCGGGTACAAATTGACTGTTTCCACCTTGGGTGGTTATTCTTCTTTGATATTTCTTTCAGCAATTCACTGCACTGGGGGTTTTCACTCATCAACCCATTGTGGCGGTAAGGAATGGCTTCCTCCCTGCTGTTATCAGGCTACTGAACAGCCCTTCCATCAGCTAGGGTATCATCCCGATCTTCCAGCCTACCTGATTGCGAACCTCGCACTTTTTCCTCTGTGACCCAAGTAGATAGCAAGGAAGACTTGTGGCATGCTTGCCTTCATCGGTCGAGGCATTGATGAGAAGAGTCTGGAAGCCATCTTGCAGCCTTGTAAGACTTTGAGGCCACTTGTGGAGTATTGCGTGCAGTTCTGGTCGCACCTTTGCATGAAGGATGTGGAAGCTCTGGAGAGTGTGGGGAATGCTGCCTGGATAAGATGGTGGTAGCTAAAAGAATAGGCCAGACAAACTTGCACTATATTCTTTAGGGTGTTGGAGGCTGAGGGGAGATCTGATTGAAGTATGCAACATTTTGAGACATGGATGGGATATCTATCTCCCAAGATGGGAATGATCAAGATTAGAAGATATAGCTTTAAGGTGAAAGGGACAAAGCTTAAAATAAACGTGTAAGATTAGTTTTCTTCAACACAATGTGGTGGGTGCGTGTAATGCCCTTCCAATAATGGTGCTGGAGGCTGATATCATTGTTGCGTTGCATATTTTAGATAGACACATGGGTACGCAGTGAATAAAACGCTATGGATCATATCGAATAGTGAAAGGCCTGGATAGAGTGGCTGTGGAGAGGATGTTTCCATTAGTAGGAGAGTCTCGGACTAGAGGCCACAGCCTCAAATTATAGTGCGTTTGGTTAGGAAGGAGATGAGCTTTCAAGGGCTCTTAAAATTAGTGGAGTCAGGGGATATGGGGAGAAGGCAGGAACTAGGTACTGATTGGGGATGATCAGCCATGATCACATTGAATGGCGTTGCTGGCTCGAAGGGCCGAATGGCCTACTCCTGCACCTGTTGTTTATTGTCTATTGAGATGAGGAGGAATTTCTTTAGTCAGGGGGTGGTGAATCTGTGGAGTTCATTGCCACAGAGGCCGTGTACCAGTTATTTATTGTTGTTACTCTGACCACTTCACCTTGAGTGATCACATTTCCTTTCCGTCTTTGTCTTTTGTCACCTCTCTCCTCTTTCATTTACTCTCCGGCCCTTCCTGGCCCTCCCCATTTCGTTCCCCCCCCTCCCACCCTCCCCTTCTGTGTCTCAGGGGTGGCGGCGACTCAGACCTTGCCCACGATCTACGGGGTGGTGGACCTCTACGGCATGGCGGTGAAGGTGACCATCGTCCACAACCACAACCACTCGGACCGCCTGCGCAGGAACAACGCCATCATGAGAGCGCTGTCGCCCGACGTGGGGCGGCGCATCTTCGACTCGGGGGACGTGGAGGTGGAGCGGCTGCTCTTCCACCCCAACTGCGGGCAGAAGGCAGCCATCGTGTGCGAGGGAAGGACGGCCCTGCGGCCCCAGTAAGTACTTACACGCTAGAATTTAGCAGAGAAGGTTCACCAGACTGATTCCTGGGATGTCAGGACTTTCATATGAAGAAAGACTGGATAGACTTGGCTTATACTCGCTAGAATTTAGGAGATTGAGAGGGGATCTTATAGAAACGTACAAAATTCTTATGGGGTTGGACATGCTAGATGCAGGAAGATTATTCCCGATGTTGGGGAAGTCCAGAACAAGGGGTCACACAGTTTAAGGATAAGGGGGAAATCTTTTAGGACCGAGATGAGAAAATCATTTTTTACACAGAGAGTGGTGAATCTGTGGAATTCTCTGCCACAGAAGGTAGTTGAGGCCACACAGTTCATTGGCTATATTTAAGAGGGAGTTAGATGTGGCCCTTGTGGCTAAAGGGATCAGGGGGTATGGAGAGAAGGCAGGGATGGGATACTGAGTTGGATGATCAGCCATGATCATATCGAATGGCGGTGCAGGCTCGAAGGGCCGAATGGCCTACTCCTGCATCTATTTTCTATGTTTCCATGTAAGCATATCGAGAGGACTGCAATACAAACATTGAGGGAGTGCAGCGTAGGTTTACAAGGTTAATTCCCGGGATGGCGGGACTGTCATATGCTGAGAGAATGGAGCGGCTGGGCTTGTACACTCTGGAGTTTCGAAGGATGAGAGGGAATCTTATTGAAACATATAAGATTGTTAAGGGTTTGGACACGCTAGAGGCAGGAAACATGTTCCCGATGTTGGGGGAGTCCAGAACCAGGGGCCACACAATTTAAGAATAAGGGGTAAGCCATTTACAACGGAGATGAGGAAACACTTTTTCTCACAGAGAGTGGTGAGTCTGTGGAATTCTCTGCCTCAGAGGGCGGTGGAGGCCGGTTCTCTGGATGCTTTCAAGAGAGAGCTAGATAGAGCTCTTAAAGATAGCGGAGTCAGGGGATATGGGGAGAAGGCGGGAACGGGGTACTGATTGTGGATGATCAGCCATGATCACATTGATTGGCGGTGCTGGCTCGAAGGACTGAATGGCCTACTCCTGCACCTATTGTCTATTGATAGGTTTAGAAGGAAATGGGCCAAACGCAGGCAGGTAGGACTAGTGTGGATGGGACATGTCGGTATGGGCAGGTTGGGCTGAAGAGGCTGTTTCCACAGTGTATAACATATAATGTACGTTGCATTCTTTAATACTGTTGTTTGCAAAAATATCAGTAGAAACGATTACTTGCCATTTTCAATGGCCTCCCGTGGTAAACACACCAGCTGCGGTAGAGTTCCGATCTTCCAACCTACCTCATTGTGCACATTTTTTCCCCTCAAGAACTATAACGCTGTAATACTATATTCTATGCGCTGATATTTTTCTCTTTGCAGTGTCTGTTAAATAGAAACATAGAAAATAGGTGCAGGAGGAGGCCATTCGGCCCTTCGAGCCAGCACCGCCATTCATCGTGATCGTGGCTGATCGTCCCCACTTGTGCTTGTGCATGACTTGATTGCAGGGTCTGATTTAATTGCAAAATAATTTCATTGTTTCTCCGTGCATGTGATAATAATAAACCAATATCAATATATAATAGACACAAAATGCTGGAGTAGCTCAGCGGGACAGCCAGCATCTCTGGAGAGAAGGAATGGGTGACGTCAGGTCTGAAGAAGGGTCTCGATCCGAAACGTCACCCATTCCTTCTCTCCAGAGATGCTGCCTGCCCTGCATTTTGTGTAAGTAAACCTTCTGTTTAAACCAGCATCTGCAGTTCCTTCCTGCCGTTATATAATCTCCGTATCTTTGTTCCGCAGTGCAACAGATGACTTTAACCACGGCGTAGTGCTCAGCAACAGGTCCCTCAGGAGCAATGAAATCTTCCAAGTCCGTATTGACAAGATGGTGGACAAGTGGGCTGGCTCCATAGAAATTGGCGTAACCACCCACAATCCTGCTTACCTTCAGTTGCCGTCCACGATGACCAATTTACGATCTGGTACGTTTACGTTGACACTTATAATTTTTTTCCCCTCTCTTTCTTCTGTCCCCTGGTCCCTACTGACTGCTGGTCTGGTCTGGTACTTCAATTGTCACATGAGCTGTACACTGTGATGAGACGAACTGTACACTGCAAGGGCCAGGAAGCGAGCGGGCAAGATCACCTCTGACCCCTTTCACCATGGCCACAAACTCTTTGAATCACTTCCCTCTGGAAGGCGACTCCGGACTGTCAAAGCTGCCACAGCCAGACATAAAAACATAGAAACATAGAAAATAGGTGCAGGAGGAGGCCATTCGGCCCTTCGAGCCAGAGCCGCCATTCATTGTGATCATGGCTGATCGTCCCCTATCAATAACCCGTGCCTGCCTTCTCCCCATATCCCTTGACTCCACTAGCCCCTAAAGCTCTATCTAACTCTCTCTTAACTCCATCCAGTGACTTGGCCTCCACTGCCCTCTGTGGCAGGGAATTCCATAAATTCACAACTCTCTGGGTGAAAAAGTTTTTTCTCACCTCAGTCTTAAATGACCTCCCCTTTATTCTAAGACTGGCCCCTGGTTCTGGACTTGCCCAACATTGGGAACATTTTTCCTGCATCTAGCTTGTCCAGTCCTTTTATAATTTTATATGTTTCTATAAGATACCCCCTCATCCTTCTAAACCCCAGTGAATACAAGCCTCATATAACAGTCCCGCCATCCCAGGGATCAATCTCGTGAACCTGCGCTGCACTGCCTCAATCACAAGGATGTCCTTCCACAAATTAGGAGACCAAAACTGTACACAATACTCCAGATGTGGTCTCATGAGAGCCCTATACAACTGCAGAAGATAAAAACAGTTTCTACTCAACAGAGTCTGAAGAAGGGTTTCAGCCCGAAACGTTGCCTATTTCCTTCGCTCCATAGATGCTGCTGCACCCGCTGAGTTTCACCATCAGTTTTGTGTACCTTCGATTTTCCAGCATCTGCAGTTCCTTCTTTTTTTTTTTTTTTTTATTATTTTTATTAGAAGTACGGTAAATTACAATAACACACAACACATATATCTTAATACATTTTTTGTACCGCTTCATTTTTTTTTTAAGCTTTAAGAAAAAGATAGAAGTAAGGAAAGTAAAGAAGGTGCGCAAGAGTCGTGAAGTGCAAGAGAGTGTTGGGAAAAGAAAGCCCCTTAGAAAAGAAGTTAGAGAAGGAAGTAAAGTAAGAAAGTAGACCCTAGAAAAGAAAGAAAAAGAAAGTAAGGACAATCGCTCTATTATAACATTAAACTCCGCAGAAAGACTACCAACCAAGTCTGTTTTTGTTGTTTTACCTCCCATTGCCAGGTCCTGATACCATTTATTTATTTATTTATATTTAAAATTACTATTGCACCTCATGCTTGTAATAGGTCCATAAACGTAGACCACGTCTTTTGGAATTGGTTTGCTTTACCTGCTAAGAGGAATTTGGCAGTTCCTTCTTAAACTGCCAAAAATCTGTAGCCTCCCTTTGATCTGGTATTTTGTAGGTTCATATGCTTGATCAATGATGTTTTATCATTAATGTTTTGTTATTATTAATGTTTAGTGTTTTCTGAGTCATTCTTAACTGTCACCGAATGTCATGTTACTTGCGGGCGGAGCACCAAGGCAAATTCCTTGTATGTGAATACTTGGCCAATAAACTTACTTGCATGTACCGAGGAACAGTGAAATTTATTTTTGTAGTGTAAGTGTGGACGGCTGTGGGATCGCTAGGATCTCATCCGCCCTTTGACAGGTCTTGCTTTTGGTCCTGCTGGGGGTCCACATATTGGATAAGCATCTTGGATACAGTACAAGTGTATAGCAGTAGTACACTCAGACAGTGTACAGGGTTGTAGATGGGCTGGAGTAACTCAGCAGGTCAGACAGCATCTCTGGGGGAAAAAAGAATAAGTGATGTTTTGGCTCGAGAACCTTCTTCTTCCGAGGTTTGACCAACCAGTGGTTTGGGAAATTGAACTCATGTTTTCAGGGAAATTTAAATTAAGTGGTAAACTGGATCATTGGTTTACTGCTTGAGCAGTCCAGTCTTTCATTGCAAAATAATTTGAGTATAGGAGCAGGGAGGTTCTACAGCAGTTGTACAGGGTCTTGGTGAGACCACACCTGGAGTATTGCTTACAGTTTTGGTCTTCAAATCTGAGGAAGGACATTCTTGCCATAGAGGGAGTACAGAGAAGGTTCACCAGACTGATTCCTGGGATGTCAGGACTTTCATATGAGGAAAGACTTGATGGACTCGGCTTGTACTCGCTAGAATTTAGGAGATTGAGGGGGGATCTTATAGAAACTTACAAAATTCTTAAGGGGTTGGACAGGCTAGATGCAGGAAGATTGTTCCCGATGTTGGGGAAGTCCAGGACAAGGGGTCACAGCTTAAGGATAATGGGAAATCCTTTAGGACCGAGATGAGAAAAACATTTTTCACACAGAGAGTGGTGAATCTCTGGAACTCTCTGCCACAGAAGGTAGTTGAGGCCAGTTCTTTGGTTATATTTAAGAGGGAGTTAGATGTGGCCCTTGTGGCTAAAGGGATCAGGGGGTATGGAGAGAAGGCAGGTATGGGATACTGAGTTGGATGATCAGCCATGATCATATTGAATGGCGGTGCAGGCTCGAAGGGCCGAATGGCCTACTCCTGCACTTATTTTCTATGTTTCTGCCCATGATTTTATATTGAAATGGTGGCGTTTTCTTTTCAGGCACGTGGATGATGACTGGCAACGGAGTGATGCACAATGGAACTACAATTCTGGATGAGTATGGTCACAACCTCGATCGTTTAAAGGTGAGACCGCTCTTCCTTAAGCCTTGGAATGATGTGGATATTTCAGGGTAGATGTCCAGCTGCCGGCTGCTAATAGATGCCACAAAGGGATATGGGGAGAAAGCAGGAACGGGGTACTGATTTTGGATGATCAGCCATTGACCATCTTGAATGGCGGTGCAGGCTCGAAAGGCTGAATGGCCTACTCCTGCACCTATTTTCTATATTTTTAAAGCCAGCAAATTCCGCTCAAGGATAGTCCTAGGATCACCAAAGAGTTAGATAGTAGTTCAATAGACAATAGGTGCAGGTGTAGGCCATTCAGCCCTTCGAGCCAGCACCGCCATTCAATGTGTTCATGGCTGATCATCCCCAATCAGTACCCCGTTCCTGCCTTCTCCCCATATCCCCTGACTCCACTATCTTTAAGAGCCCTATCTCGCTCTCTCTTGAAAGCATCCAGAGAACCAGCCTGAGAATTCCACAGACTCACAACTCTCTGTGTGGAAAAAGGGTTTCCTCGTCTCTGTTCTAAATGGCCGACCCCTTATTCTTTTTTTAAAAAAAATTAAAAGTACGGTAAGTTACAATAATACACAACACATATGTCTTAATACATTTTTTGTACCGCTTCATTTTTTGAACTTTAAGAAAAAGATAGAAGTAAAGAAAGTAAAGAAAGTGCGCAAGAGTCGTGAAGGTGCAAGTGAGTGTTGAGAAAAGAAAGCCCCTTAGAAAAGAAGTTAGAGAAGGAAGTAAAGAAAGAAAAAAGACCCTAGAAAAGAAGGAAAAAGAAAGGAGAAACAATCGCTCTATTATATCATTAAACTCCGCAGAAAGGGGACTACCAACCAAGTCTGTTTTTGTTATTTTGTTGTTTTGTTGTTGTTTTTTTACACCCCGTTACCAGATCCTGGCACCTTCTATTTATTTATTTATTTATTTTTTAATTACTATTGCACCTTATGCTTATAATAGTTCCAAAGACGTAGACCACGTCTTTTGGAAGTGGTCTGCTTTGCGTGCTATGAGGAATCTCATCTCTTCCAGATGTAGTGTTTCAAACATATTTGATATCCACATTTTTATTGTTGATGTTGGCGCATTTTTCCAGAATTTAAGTATGAGCTTTTTTCCCATTATTAGCCCGTAATTGAGTAAATTCTTCTCAAACACGTTTAGTTCAGGGTTAATTTCAGATATTCCTAAAATAATTCATTCTGGTTTTGGTACCAGTTTTATTTTAATTAATTTTGTAAAGATATCAAATATTTCATTCCAGAATTTTTGTATTTTTGTACAAAACACGAAAGAATGCGCTATGGTAGCTTCTTGACACAGACATTTATCACAGATGGCCGACCCCTTATTCTTAGAGTAAAATATCCTTTATTGTCATTCAGACTTTTCAGTCTGATCAAAATTTCATGCCTTGCAGTCATAACATAGAATAAAATAACAAAACACACAATAAACACAAATTTAACATTAACATAGAAACATAAAAAATAGGTTCAGGAGTAGGCCATTCGGCCCTTCGAGCCTGCACCGCCATTCAATATGATCATGGCTGATCATCCAACTCAGTATCCCATCCCTGCCTTCTCTCTATACCCCCTGATCCCTTTAGCCACAAGGGCCACATCTAACTCCCTCTTAACTGTGTGGCCCCTGGTTCTGGACTCCCCCAACATCGGGCAGTACTGCTCTCTGGTTGAGGCAGCAACTCCTGTCGTTCCCTTCGATGCTTGTACGTTCTCTGTAGACCCGTTCTAATTTGCCTTCACCCGTTCTGCTGGCTGGTTCTAATTTGTTTCTTCTCTTCCCCCCCCCCTGACAAACCCAACCTTGGCTCCCCCCTGCAAGGCGGGTGACACGGTTGGCGTTATGCGCAAGGAAGATGGAAGCCTGCACTTCTTCGTCAACAATGTGGATCAGGGGCTCGCCGCGTCCAACGTGCCATCCAACGTTTACGCCGTGGTCGACCTCTACGGCCAGGCCGCCCAAGCCACCATCATCGACGATATAGGTGGGTCCGCCCCATTCTCCGAGCTGGGCCCCGTTTCATCATCGTCAACATCAGTCCATCAACGTCAATCCCTGTTTAAAATAGCGTCAGTCCTCCCCGTCTCAACACGCTTGGAACCTCCGCTCAGTCCGCCCAGACCTACTTGTTTTCCCGGTTGCGAAACACTTGAACTTCCCCCTCCTCCCATTCCCACACTGACCTGGGAATGAACTCTCCTCCACTCTTAGTGAGGCCCAGCGCAAATTGGAGGAACAAGACCTCATAGACAATAGACAACAGGTGCAGGAGCAGGCCGTTTGGCCCTTCGAGCCAGCACCGCCAGTCAATGTGATCATGGCTGATCATCCCCAATCAGTACCCCGTTCCTGCCTTCTCCGCATCAGCCATGATCACAATGAATGGCGGTGCTGGCTCGAAGGGCCGAATGGCCTCCTCCTGCACCTATTGTCTATGTTTCTATGTTTACTGGGACACAGTCCCTGCATACCGCTGGGGTGGGCAGTTTTGAATGCTGTTTGATCGTTGTGACCCCCATCAAGGAACTACTTACTATGTAGTGTTTAAGAAGGAACTGCAGATGCTGGAAAATCGAAGGTACACAAAAGTGCTGGAGAAACTCAGCGGGTGCAGCAGCATCTATGAGGCGAAGGAAATAGGCAACGTTTCGGGCCGAAACCCTTCTTCAGTCTTAAGACTCAGTCTGAAGACGGGTTTCGGCCCGAGACATTGCCTATTTCTTTCGCTCCATAGATGCTGCTGCACCCGCTGAGTTTCTCCAGCACTTTTGTCTACCTACTTACTATGTAGCAATGAAGTGCAGGTGGACACAAAATGCTGGAGTAACTCAGCGGGGCAGGCAGCAACTCTGGCAAGAGATGCTGCCTGTCCCGCTGAGTTACTCCAGCATTTTGTGTCCACCTTCGATTTTAAACCAGCGTCTGCAGTTTCTTCCACTGCGCAGTTTGATTGCCTTCCCCGGTCCTTTTGCGGTGTGTGTTTTAAAGTTGTCCGTAACGATCCGCCTCCTCCTCCCCCTCCAGAGCTGCCGCCTCTGCCTGACGACGTGCTGGAGGGCAACAACCAGATCTCGCCCTGCAGCCTCTTCTCCCTCACCCCCAGCAACGACCTCCGCTTCCACCACCTGCACGGGAACAACGCCGTCATCACCAACGGCGGCCGCACCGCCTTCCGGCAGAACTGCCGCAGCGAGTTCAACGACGCCATCGTCATCTCCAGCAGGTCAGTAGGGGCGGGGCGGGTGATTGGCAACCGATCGACCGACAGCTGGAGCGGCCGCGGGGCTTTCAGAGTGGATGGGAAAGAGGGAGACATGGAAGGGTGACTGCCGATCGACAGCAGGAGCAGCGGGCTTTCAGAGCCGCGGATGGGAGGGAGATTAGAAACGAGGCAGAGACAGAGGGGCAGAGACAGAGAGGCAGAGACAGAGAGAGGCAGAGGCAGAGACGGAGGGGCAGAGACGGAGGGGCAGAGACGGAGGGGCAGAGACGGAGGGGCAGAGACGGAGGGGCAGAGACGGAGGGGCAGAGGCGGAGGCAGAGAGGCAGGGGCAGAGACGGAGGGGCAGAGACGGAGAGAGGCAGAGACGGAGAGGCAGAGGCGGAGAGGCAGAGGCGGAGAGGCAGAGAGGCAGGGACAGAGGGGCAGGGACAGAGGGGCAGGGACAGAGGGGCAGGGACAGAGGGGCAGGGGCAGGGGCAGAGGGGCAGGGGCAGAGGCGGAGAGGCAGAGACGGAGAGGCAGAGACGGAGAGGCAGAGACGGAGAGGCAGGGACGGGGGGGCAGGGACGGAGGGGCAGGGACAGAGGGGCAGAGACAGAGGCAGAGACAGAGGGGCAGGGGCAGAGGCGGAGACGGAAGGGCAGGGACGGAGGGGCAGGGACGGAGGGGCAGGGACAGAGGGGCAGGGACAGAGGGGCAGAGGCAGAGACGGAGAGGGAGAGGCAGAGCCAGAGAGACGGAGACAGACACAGAGAGACAGACACAGAGAGACAGACACAGAGAGACAGACACGGAGAGACAGACACAGACAGAGACAGAGAGAGAGGCAGACACAGAGACACAGAGAGAGAGAGACAGAGCAGTTTTTGCGGGACAGAGAGCGGAAGGAACTTCCTTTGTATTGGAAGGAACTGCAGATGCTGGTTTAAACCCCGTTAGATCGGGCTCTTAAAGATAGCGGAGTCAGGGGATATGGGGAGAAGGCAGGAACGGGGTACTGATTGGGGATGGTCAGCCATGATCACAGTGAATGGCGGTGCTGGCTCGAAGGGCCGAATGGCCTCCTCCTGCACCTATTGTCAGACTGCACCCCGCGGTCAGGATTGAACCCGGGTCTGCGGCGCTGTGCGTCAGCAACTCTGCCGCTGCGCCACCGTGCCACCCAAATGATTAAATGGCTGAAGCAAGCTTAAAGGGCCACCGCGCGCGCTCTCTCTTCAGCTCCTGTGGTAAACCGGTGCTTGAGTTGATTTTTATTTTGCAGGATGTTGCGTGAAGGGGAAATGTTTGAAATTCTAATTCAGAAGATGGTGGACCGATGGTCGGGGTCAATAGAAGCAGGTGAGGTGATTTATCTCAAGTGTGGTTGCGTTAGCAGGGGTTCGTATCACGTTAGAGTCCTATCTCTAGTGTTAGCCCTGACCAAGAATATGGGAGGGGAGGTCATAAGTGATAGGAATAGTAGAATTATGCCATTCGGCCCATCAAGTCTACCCCGCCATTCAATCACGGCTGATCTATCTCTCCCTCCTAACCCCATTCTCCTGCCTTCTCCCCATAACCCACGGCACCCGTACCAATCAATCCATGCTCCCTCTCCCCATGCTCAGATAGGGCTCTTAAAAATAGCGGAGTCAGGGGAGAAGGCAGGAACGGGGTACTGATTCGGGATGATCAGTCATGATCACATTGAATGGCTCGAAGGGCCGAATGGCCTCTACTCCTGCACCTATTGTCTATTGTCTCATGTTTACGTAAACCTCGGCTCTGATTAAAAGATTGATCGAAAGATACAGCACGGAAGCCGGCCCTTCGTCCCACTGAGTTCCACGTCGATCGCCCGTACGCACTAGTATCCCCGTTTCTCATCCACTGCCGACACAAGAGCGGACAATTTACGGAAGGCAATTAACCTGCAAACGCGCACGTCTTTGGGACATGTCAGGGAATCGGTGCTACCGGAAGGAACTCATGCGGTCTCCGGGAGAACATGCATACTCCACATACAGGGCTGGGTCAAACCTGGGTCTCTGGCGTTGTGAGGCAGGGGCTCGACCTGGGCCATCCACTTTGTTTCGGGCAGGGGGCGCAGTAGTGGGATATTGTGGCCACTGGCACAGGAGATCTATGGGACAGCGGTCGAGTTGCTGCCTCACAGCGCCAGAGACCCGGGGTCTCTCCTGACTATGTGTTTGTACCCCGTGACCTGCGTGGGTTTTCTTCCCGTTCTCCGGTTACCCCCCACACTCCAAAGACGTGCAGGTTTGTAGGTTAATTGGCTTGGTATAATTGTAAATTGTCCCTAGGGTGTGTAGGATAGTGTTAGTGTGTGGAGATCGTTGGTCGGCGTGGACCGAAGGGCCGGTATCCTCGCTGTATCTCTAAACTAAACTAAACTAAATCAGGCGCCAAGCTATCGTAAGTCTCAGCCAAGATTGGGCGGGATCTCTCTCAGCCCTGGTTATCTTTCTCCCACCTTCCAGGTCATGCACCATCACCCTCCACCCAGACCAAGGTGCTTTCCACATATGTTTAAGAAGGAACTGCAGATGCTGAAAAATACAATACAATACAATACAATTCAATACAATACCTTTTATTATCATTTGAACCTCACAATTTGGTTTCTGCAGCCATACAAAAAAAGAACCAAGACACACACCAACACAATTCAATTCACATAAACATCCATCACAGTGAGTCCTCCTCACTGTGATGGAAGGCAAAACTTAAACATATCTCTCCCCTGCACTCCCCTCTCCCCCTCAAATCGAAGGTAGACAAAAATGCTGGAGAAACTCAGCGGGTGCAGCAGCATCTATGGAGCGAAGGAAATAGGCGACGTTACAGACCCTTTCCTAACGTCACCTACTTCCTTCGCTCCATAGATGCTGCCCCACCCGCTGAGTTTCTCCAGCATTTTTGTCTACCTGCCGAGTTACTCCGACACTGTGCCTTTTTTTAAAAAGGTTAAAATAAAACCTGTTGAGTAACTAACATGGAGACAACAACTTACTGAGATTCCATCTTCGTGATAGAGGGCTAACTTTTTCCACTCAAAGGGTGGTGGGTGTATGGAACGGGCTGCCAGAGGAGGTAGTTGAGGCCGGGACTATCGCAACGTTTATGAGACTGTACCTGGATAGCACAGGTTTGGAGGGATACGGGTCAGGTGGGACTAGTGTAGCTCGGTCGTGCGGGCTGGGGTGGGCAAGATGGGCCGAAGGGCCTGTTTCCGCGCTGTATCGCTCTTATGATGTGGGGGGGATTTGCGCGGATTTTGCATTTATCCATTGTAATTAACACCTGCATGCATCTGCAGGGGTTCATAGTTGTATCTGCAGTGTGTGTTGACTGAGAATGTACCTGGATCGCTTTGTATGTTTGAGCAAGTGGATGGGGCGCATGAGTGGGGGGGGGGGGGGGGGGTGTAATGTCTAAAGAGTATTCATACATGGGTGTTTAATAAGGAACTGCATTGCTGGAAAATCGAAGGTAGACAAAAATGCTGGAGGAACTCAGCGGGTGAGGCAGCATCTATGGAGCGGAGGAAATGGCGACGTTTCGGGTCGAGACCCTGATGCGGGGGGTGGGGGGGGGGGGGGCGGGAAGAAGAAAGGAAGAGGCGGAGACAGTGGGCTGTCGGAGAGCTGGGAAGGGGAGGGAGAAAGCAGGGACTACCTGAAATTGGAGAAGCCAATGTTCATACTGCTGGGGTGTAGACTACTCAAGCGAAATATGAGGTGCTGCTCCTCCAATTTGCGGTGGGACTCACTCTGGCCATGGCGGACCAGAGAGCAGTCCTGAACTACTATCTACCTCTTTAACCATATAACCATATAACAATTACAGCACGGAAACAGGCCATCTCGGCCCTTCTAGTCCGTGCCGAACACTTACTCTCACCTAGTCCCATCTACCTGCACTCAGACCATAACCCTCCATTCCTTTTCCCGTCCATATACCTATCCAATTTATTTTTAAATGATAAAATCGAACCTTCCTGCCTCCACCACTTCCACTGGAAGCTCATTCCATACAGCTGATTAAAGAAGTTCCCCCTCGTGTTACCCCTAAACTTTTGTCCCTTCATTCTCAAATCGTGTCCTCTTGTTTGAATCTCCCCTACTCTCAATGGGAAAAGCTTATCCTCGTCAACTCTGGTGATCCTCGGATTATCCTGCACCTGAAGAAGAATCTCCACCCAGAACGTCGCCTATTTCCTTCGCTCCGTAGATGCTGCCTCACCCGCTGAGTTTCTCCAGCATTTTTGTCTAGCATACATGGTTGCTTGTCCTCTGCGTATCCAGGCGATGGTTGGGGCTGTGCGCTGGGTGAAGTATGGGTGTATGTGTGTTAAGTATCTACTCTTGCATGCCATGTATCTAAGGAGTGTACGATATTGATGTGTGGGAGTGTGTGTGCAAACCCAGGCCTGTGTATGTTAAAAGAACAGAATGGTTAAATTCATCGATAAAATATTGACTTGTATAGCACTTGTCTTGTATGTCCTCTGCATTTGTTGTCTATTTTAATGAGATTTTTCATGTCATAGTTAACCTGAAGACTCCCTCCTATTTAGGCGTTACAGCTATCCGTCCTGAGGATCTTGAGTTCCCCAGTACCATGACGGATATAGACTATGACACTTGGATGCTGAGGTAACCACAGGGTTTAACACGGCCTGGGCTTAGGGTTGGCTAAAATATTGTGACGGTACATAGAACCGGCCCACAATTGAAGGACAGGCCCTTCAGCCCACAATGTCTGTGCCGAACTTAACGCCAGGATCAATCCTTATGTACCTGCACCTAATTCATTGCTCCATAACTCAGCGGGACGGGCAGCATCTCTGGAGAGAAGGAATGGGTGACGTTTCGGGTCGAGAGACCCGAAACGTCACCCCATTCCTTCTCTCCAGAGATGCTGCCCGTCAATAGACAGTAGGAGCCATTCGGCCCTTCGAGCCAGCACCGCCATTCAATGTGATCATGGCTGATCATCCCCCATCAGTACCCCGTTCCTGCCTTCTCCCCAAATCCCCTGACTCCGCTATCTTTAAGAGCCCCCTATCTAGCTCTCTCTTGAAAGTATCCAGAGAACCGCCCTCTGAGGCAGAGAATTCCACAGACTCACCACTCTCTGTGAGGAAAAAGTGTTTCCTCGTCTCCCTTCTAAATGGCTTGCCCCTTATTCTTAAACTGTGTGTGTGTGGCCCCCGGTTCTGGACTCCCCCCCCAACATCGGGAACATGTTTCCTGTCTCTAGCGTGTCCAAACCCTTATATGTTTCAATAAGATACCCTCTCATCCTTCTAAACTCCAGAGTATACAAGCCCAACCGCTCCATTCTCTCAAGCATATGACAGTCCCGCCATCTCGGGAATTAACCTTGTAAACCTACGCTGCACTCCCTGCATATCTATCCAAAAGTCTCTTAAATGCCACCGTATCGACTCCAAGCAGCACCTCTGGCAACACATTCCAGGCGCTCGCTACCCGCTGTAAAATTAAAAAAAATTAACACATATTTAAACTTTACCCCTCTCACCTTAATGCCTCTAGTATATTCCTTTTTCCATCTTGGGGGTGAAGGTTCTGACTGTCTACCCTATCTGTACCTCTCCTATCAGGTCTCCCCGCAACCTCTGGTGATCCAGAGAAAACATGCAAGTCCATCCAAGGAATGTGCATTTACCTGTTTAAGGTAGAACTGCAGATGCTGGTAAAATCGAAGGTAGAGACTAAATGCTGGAGTAACTCAGCGGGTGAGACAGCATCTATGGAGAGAAGGAATTGGCGACGTTTCGGGTCTATCGACCCGAAACGTCGCCAATTCCTTCTCTCCATAGATGCTGCCTCACCCGCTGAGTTACTCCAGCATTTTGTGTCTACATTCGATTTTACCTGATCTATTCCCATCCATGTTTTTCTGCATCTCTGTAAGGTTACCCCTCATCCTCCTGCGCCCGTCCACTGACACTATCCTACACACACTAGGGACAATTTGCAGTCTTTACCGAAGCCAATTAACCGACAAACCCGTGCATCTTTGGCGTGTGGGAAGAAACCGGAGCACCCGGAGTAAACCGTCGCGGGGTAAGCGTGCAAACTCCGTACAGACAGCACCCGTAGTCGGGATCGAAGCTGGATCTCTGGCGCTGTGAGGCAGTGGTTCTACCACCCGACGGCTTTGTGTTGTGCTCCAGATTCCAGCACTCGCAGTCTTTCCAGTCTCAAGTTGATTGGGAAGGTTGGTGTTAAGGGCGGCAAGGGAGGAAGGTTTTTGGGCGCCAGTCACAGTGGCGCAGCGGTAGAGTTGCTGCCTTACAGCGAATGCAGCGCCCGGGTTCGATCCCGACTACGGGTCCCGTCTGTACGGAGTTTGTACGTTCTCCCCGTGACCCGCGTGGGTTTTCTCCGAGAACTTCGGTTTCCTCCCACACTCCAAAGACGTGCAGGTATGCAGGCCAAATTGGCTGGGTAACTAAAAATTGTCCCCAGTGTGTGTGTAGGGTAGAGTTAATGTGCGGGGATCGCTGGTCGGCACGGACCCGGTGGGCCGAAGGGCCTGTTTCCGCGCTGTATCTCTGAACTAAACTAAACTAAGTTGCGTAGCGGCCCCTCCACGGACCCCGCCTCTCTTGACGAGCTTTCCTGGTCGGCTTGCAGCGGTACGGCCATCATGCAGGACGGGAATACGATGCGGAACAACTACGGCTGCGACCTGGACTCCTTGACCACCGGCTCCCGCATCGGCATGATGCGCAGCTCCAACGGCGATCTGCACTATTACATCAACGGGGTGGACCAGGGAGTGGCCTGTTCCGGACTACCCCCAGGTAAGATGGCCGAGGGGACTGGTTATTTTGATTATTTTGCCTCTCCCTGTGACTCGTGTAAGAAAGAGCTGCAGATGCTGGTTTAAATCGAAGGTAGGCACAAAATGCTGGAGTAACTCAGCGGGTGAGAAGAGAGAAGGAATGGGCGACGTTTCGGGTCGAGACTGAATCTCCGAAGAAGCTGGATCAGTCTGGAGAAAGGTCTCGACCCGAATCGTCGCCCATTCCTTCTCTCCGGAGATCCTCTCTGTGTGACGTCTTTGGCAGAGCAGTCTACAGACCAAGCTGCAATTCATCCAATACCATACTTTCTGCAATGCATCGGTAGAAATTGGCGAGAGTCATTGGGAAGATGCCGAACTTCCTTAGTCTTCATACGTTATGGGAGCAGAATTTGCCCATTGAGTCTACTCCGCCATTCAATCATGGCTGATCTACCTCTCCCTCCCAACCCCATTCTCATCCCTGCTCCCCATAACCCCACGACACCCGTACAGATCAAGGATCTGTCGATCTCTGTCCATTGACATGGCCGACTGCCATAGGTTCAACACCCTCTGACCGAAGGACATTCTTCCTCGCCTTTGTCAATAGACAATAGGTGCAGGAGTAGGCCATTTGGCCCTTCGAGCCATTCAATGTGATCATGGCTGATCATCCCCAATCAGTACCCCGTTCCTGCCTTCTCCCCAAATCCCCCCTGACACCGCTATCTTTAAGAGCCCTATCTAGCCCTCTCTTGAAAGCATCCAGAGAACCGGCCTCCACCGCCCTCTGAGGCAGAGAAGTGCCTCAAGGTTGTCAAGGTGCACCCCTTGTATTCTGAGGCTGTGCCCTCTGCTCCATGGTCATAGAAACATAGACAATAGGTGCAGGAGGAGGCCATTCGGCCCTTCGAGCCAGCACTGCCATTCATTGTGATGATGGCTGATCGTCCCCAATCAATAACCCGTGCCTGCCTTCTCCCTATATCCCTTGACTCCACTAGCTCCTACAGCTCTATCTAACTCTCTCTTAAATCCCTCCAGTGATTTGGCCTCCACTGCCCTCTGTGGCAGGGAATTCCACAAATCCACAACTCTATGAGGAGGTGGACACGCTGGGTTGCTCCAATGGCCGCCGCTTCGGAGTGGCTGGTCCATGGGCAGATTATTGGTGACATTAATTTACGACCAGGAACTTGGAAACTCTCCACCTTCTCCCCTTCGGCACCATAGATGCTGCTTGGGGGGCGCACGTTCCTGTTGCCTTGATCAAAGGGACCGAGATCAGTGCCTTCGACCGCAGCGTGTAGCGGGTGAACCCTCGCTCGAGTTCACGATGCTACGCCGGCCCATGGGGGTCGCTGAGGACAATGGGGAGACGTTTGTTTTTATTTGTCGTAGATTCACAGAGTGACGCAGCGGGTAAACAAGCCCTTCGGCCCAACTTGCCCACGCCGGCCAGCATGTCCCAGCTGCACTCGTCCCACCTGCCCCCAGCCGCTTGGCCCATGTCCCTCCAAACCTGTCCTATCCTATCCTATCCATGTCTGAAGAAGGGTCTCGACCCGTGACGTCACCCAGCCCTTCCCTCCAGAGATGCTGCCTGTCCCGCTGAGTTACTCCAGCATTTGGTGTCTTCCTGTCTGTTTCTTAAAAGTTGGGATAGTCCCAGCCTCAATTACGTACAGTTTTGGTCTCCAAATCTGAGGAAGGACATTATTGCCATAGAGGGAGTGCAGAGAAGGTTCACCAGACTGATTCCTGGGATGTCAGGACTGTCTACTCTCTAGAATTTAGGAGATTGAGAGGGGATCTTATAGAAACTTATAAAATTCTTAAGGGGTTGGACAGGCTAGATGCAGGAAGATTGCTCCCGATGTTGGGGAAGTCCAGGACAAGGGGTCACAGCTTAAGGGTAAGGGGGAAATCCTTTATAACCGAGATGAGAAGAACTTTTTTCACACAGAGAGTGGTGAATCTCTGGAACTCTCTGCCACAGAGGGTAGTCGAGGCCACAGTTCATTGGCTATATTTAAGAGGGAGTTAGATGTGGCTAAAGGGATCAGGGGGTATGGAGAGAAGGCAGGTACGGGATACTGAGTTGGATGATCAGCCATGATCATATTGAATGGCGGTGCAGGCTCGAAGGGCCGAATGGCCTACTTCTGCACCTATTTTCTATGTTTCTACCTCCTCGGGCAGCTGCGTTTGCTGGAGGTTGAGGGGAGACTTGGTAGATGTATGTACAATTATGGGAGGCTTAGATAGGGTAGACAGTCTGAACCTATTTCCCCAGGGTGGAAATATCAACGACGAGAGGGCGTAGCTTTGATGAAAGGGGCTAAATTTAAAGGAGATGTGTGAGACAAGTTTTTTATTACATAGCAGTGGGTGCCTGGAACGCACTGCCAGGGGCTGTGGTGAAGGCAGAAACGATAGTGGCATTTAAGAGGCTTTTGGATAGGCACCTGGAGATGCAGGGTATGGAGGGATATGGATTGCGAGCAGGCAGAGGAACTTGGCTTATCTCGGCATGGACATTGTGCTTCTATGCTGTACTTCAGTTCAGTTTAGTTTAGTGTCACGTGCACCGAGGTACAGTGAAAAGCTTTTGTCGCGTGCTAACCAGGCAGCGGAGCGACTGTGCATGGATAGGACCGGTTTGGAGGGATATGGACCAAAGGCAGGCAGGTGGGACTTGCGTAGCTGGGACACTTTGGGCCGAAGGGCCTGTTTCCACGCTGTATCACTCAGTTTATTACAGTTAAGCCATTTACAGTGTACAGATACATGATAAGGGAATAACGTTTAGTGCAAGGTAAAGCCAGCAAAGTCCGATCAAGGATAGTCTGAGGGTCACCAATAAGGTGGACTACACCAGGTGTGGACCCGTTGGGTCCTGTTCCCCAACGCAATATTCCCCCAAACTGCGCATGTGCGGCTGATGGGCCCACACTGCGCAGGCGCGACTGCCGCGTTCAAAGATGTGCCGTTGACGGCAGAAATTAAGTTAAAGTTAATAAAGTGAATAGAAGAACCCTGGAGGCGTTTGTCAAATAGAACAAAACTTTCCCGTGGAGTCGAAACAACAAACAAACAAACACGATGAGAGTTTTAGTTATATATAGATAGAAGATAGTTCAACACCGCTCTCTGGTTGTGGTAGGATGATTCGCCTGATAGCAGCTGGGACTGGAAGTGTGTCCCTGGATCCGGAAGTGTGTGTTTTCACACTTTTGTACCTTTTGTCCGATGGGAGAGGGGAGAAGAGGGAGTGACCGGGGTGCGACTGATCCTTGATGATGCTGCTGGCCTTGCCGAGGCAGCGTGAGGTGTAGATGGAGTCTATGGAAGGGAGGATGGTTTGTGTGATGTACTGCCCCATGTTGGATAAGTGTGTACTTTAATATGGCCCCTTGACGCAAAATGCTGGAGTAACCCAGCGGGACGGGCAACATCTCAGGAGAGAAGGAATGGGCGATGTTTCGGGTCGAGACCCGAGAAGGATCTCGACCCGAAACGAAGGCCCTTGTTCAGAGGAAGGGTCTCGACCCGCAAAGTCACCCCAGCGATGCTGCCCGTCCCGCTGAGTTACTCCAGCATTTTGTGTCTACGTATCTTCGATTTAAACCAGCATCTGCCGTTCCTTCCTACACACTGTAATATTGCCTGCCTGTGTTCTCTCCCCACAGAGCTGTACGCTGTGGTTGATCTGTACGGACAATGCGTGCAAGTGTCCATCACCAGCGGCTCGTTACCGGTGGACAACAGCCTGTCACTGAGCAACGCGACTGAGAAGTCCTTTCCGCTACTCTCCCCAGGTACATGGTCCCCGCGCCTCTCGTGCTCCAACCCAGCCTGCCCTCCAGTGCAGCATCGCATCTACTCACTGACTTCAATGGCCTTTGTGCAGCCCATCTGTATGGAGTAGGGACCAGACGAAACATGTCGGAAGGAACTGCAGATGCTGGTTTAAACCGAAGATAGACGCAAAAAATGCTGGAGTAACTCGGCGGGACAGGAACTGAAGAAGAAGGGTCTCGACCCGAACCGTCACCCGTTCCTTCTCTCCAGAGATGCAGCCTGCCGCAGCTGAGTTACTCCAGCATTTTGTGTCGTGTCTTTGGAGTAGGGAGGATGTTGGTGGGGTTGAACGCATCACATGTGTCGGATGGAACTGCAGATGCTGGTTTACAATAGACAGTAGGTGCAGGATTAGGCCTTTTGAGCCAGCACGGCTGATCATCCACAATCAGTACCCCGTTCCTGCCCTCTCCCCATATCCCCTGACTCCACTATCTTTAAGAGCTCTATCTCTCTTGAAAGCATCCAGAGAACCGGCCTCCACCGCCCTCTGAGGCAGAGAATTCCACAGACTCGCAACTCTCTGGGTGAAAAAGGTTTTCCTCATCTCCGTTCAAAATGGCCGACCCCTTATGTTTAAACTGAAAATGGACACTGGAGTAACTCAACGGGACAGGCAGCATCTCTGGAGAAAAGGAATGGGTGACGTTTCGGGTAGAGACTCTTCTTCAGACAGAGAGTCGGGGGAAAGGGATACGAGAGGTATAAACGGTGATGTAGAGAGATATTAAGGATTTGCTGCTATCAACCCCTCTGGTTTCTCTTCATAAAAGTTCAGCCCAGTTAATTCAGTGATATCTTCCCTTAAAAAAATCCACGCTGGCTTTCTCCGATAGATCTGCTGCCTTCCAAGTAAAAGTTAGTCTTGTAGAGCCAGAGTATTGAGTGCAGAGGTTGGGAGGTCATGTTGCAGTTGTATAAGACGTTGGTCAAAGGTCAAAGGTCAAAAACTTTATTTGCCATTTGTGCTTACACACATAGGAACTCTTGTGCAGCTATTCAGAGAGTCAAGTTAAGTTAAAAATTAAAATTAAAGATTAAAAATTTAAATTAAAAAAAAAAAAAAATAGGCCACGTTTGGAGTATCGTGTTCAGTTCTGGGCACCGTGTTATAGGAAAGATATTGTCAAGCTGGCAAGGGCACAGGGAAAATTCACGAGGATGTTGTCAGGACTCGAGGGTCTGAGCTATAGGGAGAGGTCGAGCCGGCTGAGACTCTATTCCTTGGAGCGCAAGAGGATGAGGGGTGATCTTATAGAGGTGTATAAGATCATGAGAGGAATAGATCGGGTAGATGCACAGAGTTGGTGGATCAAGGACCAGAGGACATAGGTTTAAAGGTGAAGGGGAAAAGATTTAATAGGAATCTGAGGGGTAACTTTTTCACACAAAAATATGGGCCAAACGCGGGCAGGTGGGGCTAGTGTGGCTGGGAACATGTTGGCCGCTGTGGGCAAGTTGGGCCGAAGGGCCTGTTTCCACACAAGGATGAGTCGCACCCCGGCCACTCCCTCTTCCCCCCCCCCCCCCCCCAGGCAAGAGGTACAGAAGTGTGAAAACAAACGCACACCTCCAGATTCAGGGGCAGTTTCTTCCCGGCTGTTATCAGGCAACTGAACCATCCTACCACAACCAGAGAGCATCTGCCTCTGCCTCATTGGTGACCCTCGGGCTATCCCGAGGACGACAGATGGCACAATGGGCTAAGTGTTCGGCTGGCAACCGGAAGGTAGCCAGTTCGAATCCCGCTTGGAGTGCATACTGTCGTTGTGTCCTTGGGCAAGACACTTCACCCACCTTTGCCTGTGTGTGAATGTGTGTGAGTGATTGGTGGTGGTCGGAGGGGCCGTAGGCGCAGATTGGCAGCCACGCTTCCGTCAGTCTGCCCCAGGGCCGCTGTGGCTACAGAAGTAGCTTACCACCACCGAGTGTGACTGAGGAGTGAATGAATAATGCGATGTAAAGCGCCTTGAGTATTAGAAAGGCGCTATATAAATCCCATCCATTATCCTTGATCAGACTTTGCTGGCTTTCCCTTGCACGAAACGTTATTCCCTTATCATGTATGGTTTGGAGTACCCTCGGACTGTCTTTCATCTCATCAGGTTTGGAGGGATATGGACCAAATGCTGGAGGGTGGGACTAGTGTAGCTGGGGCAAGTAGGGCCGAAGGGCCTGTTTCCACACCGAATCACTCTATGACTATATCCATACAATGCAAGTGGCTCGATTGTGATCATATATTGCCTTTCCGCTGACTGGATAGCACGCAAGAAAATCTTTTCACTGTACCTCGGTACACGTGATGGTAAACTAGCCTGTATACTGGGTGATAGACAAAAATGCCGGAGAAACTCAGCGGGTGAGGCAGCATCTATAGAGCGAAGGAAATAGGCAACGTTTCGTCCCGAAACGTTGCCTATTTCCTTCGCTCCATAGATGCTGCCTCACCCGCTGAGTTTCTCCAGCATTTATGTCTACCTTCGATTTTCCAGCATCTGCAGATCCTTCTCAAACAAACTGTATACTAGGTGTTTCTTTGCTGCACTTGTTGACCTGTTCCCGCCCCCGTTCCTCTCCAGTACCCGGCATCACGCACCGCTTCCACGCCAACTGCGGCAAGTACGTGGCGCTGCAGAACGATGGCTGCCGGGCGGTCAGAGTCCACGGATTCTCCCACGGGATCGTCTTCAGCATGAAGGAGTTGAAGCCCGACGAGATCTTTGAGGTAAAGGGACGGCGGTGGGATCAGGCGGAGGCTGGGAGGCGGCGGGTGTGTTGGAGCTGCTGAAGGGTTTAGAGAGCAAAGATCCTATAGTGGAGCAAGATGGTCCACTCGACGAAAAAGACGTCGTACGGTCATGGGTAATATTCGGCCCCATTTCCGTAACCGGCTTCCGTCTCCGCACCAAAGATCCCGTAGGATAATAGTGCGGAGACGGAAGCCGGTTACGGAAACTTCCTCGTAAAAATAAAAGTTATTTGGTAAAAATCTTCTCCTCGTTTTCAGAATTTTAATTTATTAACACAAACTGTTCCCCCGCAACGTTAATTACACTGCGAGTCGGGTCGGGTTACGGAAACGGATGAAAAAAAGGCCCACGTTCCGCTGCGTTGCGTACTACACGTCAGCCCATTGCATTTAGAAGGAGTGGTCTATCTTGCTCCGCTATAGGATCTTTGGTTTAGAGAGGGTTACCTGTTACACACACAGACGTGTTGGTCAGTGAAAGGATGTGCAGGTTGTTTGGCAACCATGAATTTGTTTAGTGAAACAGCGCGGAAACAGGCCCGCGTGTGGGAGGAAACCGGAGCTCTCAGAGAAAACCTACGGGGGAGAACGTGCAGACAGCCCCCGTAGTCAGGATCGAACCTGGATCTCTGGCGCTGTCAGGCAGCAAAGGGCCTGTCCCACTTTCACGACCTAGTTCACGACCTCTGCCGAGTTTGCCCTTGTCTCGTACTCGCAGCATGGTCGTCACGAGGTCGTAGGAGGTTGTAGCGGGCCGTGATGCTAGTCGTAGGTACTCGTGGCATCAAGTAGGTCGGGGCGTTTTTTCTAGCACGATGAAAAATGTCCACGAGTAAAAAAGGTTGTGAATCAGGTCGTGAAAGTAGGACGGGCCCTTAATAACTCTGCTGCTGCACCACCGTGCCCTAATGTGCAGATGACGGAAGGAACTGCAGATGCTGGTTTAGATTAGATTAGATTAGATATCATTTATTGCCACACAACCAGGGTTGGTGGAAATTTGGGTTGTCTGCAGCGATACAATAATAAAGAACACACAACCACAATAAAACTGTAACACAAACATCCACCACAGCATTCATCACTGTGGTGGAAGGCTCAAAATTTGGCCAGTCCTCCTCCATTTCCCCCCCGTGTACAGGACCAGAGTCCAGAGTCAGTCCAGGATCGGCTCTTCCTCACCGGAGACCGCGGCTTTAAGTTGTTGTAGGCCGCAGGCTGGCGGTCAAGATTTAAAGTCCCCGCCGCAGCCAGAAGCACCGTAGACTGCAGGGCCGGCGGTCGAAGCTCCCCTCCAGGGGTGATGGTAAGTCCATGCCGGACCCGCGGTAGAAGTCGGCCGCGGGCCGGCAGTGATGGCTTCTTCTTCCCCCGGGTCCCCAACGTGAGATCCCGGGCTGTAGACGCCGCACCAGCTGGAGCTCTGCAGACCGCGGCTTCAGGCTGCGACTTCAGGCTGCCGGCTGCCCCGGGTCAGCGAAACGGAGCGCTCCCCTCCAGCGAGGGCTCACCCGCTCCACGCCGAGAGTCCACGCTGCGCCCGCCGCTGAAGCCCCGGGCGCGTCTCCGGGAAAGGCCGCGTCGATCCTTGATGTTAGGCCACGGGGGAAGCAACCTGGAAAAACTCGCCTCTCCGTGGAGGAGGCGACCGAAGCGGTTTCCCCCCCCCCCCCCCCCACACCACCCCCCACATAAAACACACAAAGAAACATTAAATACAGACTTTAAAACATACTAAAAAAATAAAAAAAGGTTGAAAAACTGACGAGCTGCATGACATGGCTGCTGCCAGAGCAGCGCCCCCTACAGAACTTTATACTGAAGATAGACACAAAATGCTGGAGTAACTGAGCGGGTCAGGCAGCAGCTGGGAAGAAACTGCCCTTGAATCTGGAGGTATCAACCAAATTGTCCAAGTTGGCGATATGCAGAGTACTGCCCTGCCGACGACAAAATTCAGACGGTCAGAAGGTTCACCCCCCCCCCCCTGCAGGACCTATACACCAGGGGTTGCAGATCCAGAGCCAGCAACATAATGGGGGACCCCTTCCACCCCAGCAACGGACTGTTCCAGCTGCTACGGTCAGGCAAACGCCTCCGCTATGAAAACAGAGGATGAGACGGAGATTCTTCCCGCAGGCCATCAGGAATGTAAACTCTTATCTCACCAGGGACTAATTTACTGTTGTGTTGTGTATCAAACCATTTTTTTTTCTTATCATGTAAATACTGATTCTGCTCTATTCTGTTCTGTTCTGTAGTTTTTGCCAGTTTCATTTCACTGCACATCTTGTATGTGTATGTGACAAATAAACTTGACTTCACTTGTCTTAGCTCCAAAGGCTAACTGGATAATGGTCGGTATAATTGTAAATTGTCCCTGTTGTGTGTGTGTGTGTAGGATAGTGTTACTGTGCGGGGATCGTACAGGTGGTCCGAAGGGCCTGTTTCCACGCTGCATCTCCAAACTAAACTATAGAACAATAATGTTATAAAATCAATTGTCCGTGTGCAAAAATGGGGTATGTGCGTGGAGCATCTGGCCACAGTGGGCTGAGCTTTCTCTCGCCCTTTTTGCTGCCCGCCCGCAGGTCAAGGTGGACGAGATGGACGAGCAGTGGTCGGGCTCCCTGCACATCGGCTTGACCACCCTGCAGCCCTTCGAGATCACCTGCGCCTCGTCGGGGCTGCCCGCCTCACTGCTGGAGCTGAGGTCGAAGGTCAGCTGGCTGGTCAGCGGCGCGGAGGTCAGGCGGAACGGTGCGCTGCAGAAGCAGAACTACGGCTTCTCGCTCGAGCGGCTGACGGTAGGTCCAGGCGGCTGGCACCGGCCCACGAAATCCCTGTTAAAAATGGCGTCCGTCCCCCCCGCACGCAGAGCCTCCGCGCAGTCCGCCTCGGCCCACGAAATCCCCGTTTAAAATGGCGTCAGTCAGTGTCCCATCACAGTCTGCCTTGGCCTACCCGATCTCCCGGTTACTCAACACTTTCGTTCCCATTCCCGCGCTGTTCTCTCTGTCCTGGGTCCACTCACCTGTACATGAGAGTAAATCACCCAATTACTAAACACTTCAACTCCCCCTCCCATTCCCACACTGACCTTTCTGTCCTGGGCCTCCTTCACTGTCGGAGTGAGGCCCAGCGCAAATTGGAGGAAGAGCACCTCATATTTTGCCTCATATTGACTTCTCTGACTTCTCCATCCCTCCCCCACCCTTGTTCTCCGACTAGTCTCACTGTCCTGATTAAATTTCACTGACTGTACGCCTCGTTGTCACCAACCCCTCAGTTAATGATCCATTCGACATTTTCACAGATCTGCTCTCGTTTTCACACCTTAACCTTCCATATCTGTTTCCCTCCCCCTCACATTTATCCACATTATACTGCATCTGCCACGCATCTGCCCACTCACCCAACCTATCCAAGTCACCCTGCAGCCTCATAGCACCCGCATCGCAGCACACACTGCCACCCAGCTTTGTCTCGACCCGAAACGTCACCCATTCCATGCCTCCATGCTGCCTGTCCCGCTGAGTTACTCCAGCTTTTGCCTCTTGAGCGCAGTGCCGTCCCTGCCGTTTTCACAGCGCGCTCTTGCTCCGCAGGTGGGGAACCGCGTGGGCGTGAAGCGCGGCAGCGACGACACCATGCACGTCTTCGTCGACGGAGAGGACATGGGCGTGGCGGCTGCGGGCATTGCCAAGGTAGGTGCCAATCGACCAAGCCAGTGCCCAGGGGGAACAGTGGGCGGCCGGTTTGGGGCCCTAAGAGGAGAAAGTGTTGGAAGATAGACACAAAGGGCGGGCACAGTGGCGTAGTGGTAGACCGCAGGAGACCCGGCACCTGACTAAAACCCCTGTCCCACGGTACGAGTTCATTCCAAGAGTTCTCCTGAGTTTGCCCTGATTCAAACTCGGGAGATTTACGGTAATGGCCACTGATCGGTACTCGGGGCTCTCGTGGACATTTTTCAACATGTTGAAAAATTTTCACATGTCTTCCCGTGCTTACCTACCGTTAGCGAGTCTTCCCGAGTACCTGCCGTTAGCGTTACGAGCCGCTAAGAGACGTCCCCGAGCTCCGGCGTACCCGCTACGTTCATTCTCCGTGCTTACCACGAGTTTGATTTTTTTTTAAAAACTCTGGAGAGCTCTTGGAATGAACTCGTACCGTGGGACAGGGCTATTGGGGTGCTCGTCGGTACGGAGTTCGTACGTTCTCCCCGTGACCTGCGCGGGTTTTCTCCGGCTTCTTCCCACACTCTAAAGACGTACTACAGGTTCCTAGGTTGATTGGTTTTGCATAAATGTGAACTGTGCAGGGTAGTGTTAGTGTGCGGAGATCGCTGGTCGGCGCGGACTCGATGGGCCGAAGGACCTGTTCCTGTGCTGTATCTCTAAACTAAACTAAGAGGCAAGGACATTGCTGAAGAAGGGTTTCAGCCCGAAACGTTGCCTATTTCCTTCGCTCCATAGATGCTGTTGCACCCGCTGAATTTCTCCAGCACTTTTGTCTACCTAGGACATTGATGGAGCATGGAAAAGTATAGGGCAGCACAGTGGTGTGGGGTTGACACTGTGTCCGGCTACATGGAGTGATGAAGCATGGAAACAGGCCCTTCGGCCCAACTTGCCCTCCCTGACCAACTTGTCCCATCGACACTCGCCTCCACCTGCCAGCGTTTGGCCCATATCCCACTAAACCTATCCCATCCATGTACCTGTCTAATTGTTTCGTAAGCGTTGCGGTAGTCCCTGCCTCGACTGTATTTGTACTGGTTGTGATCTGTTGCTGAGGAAGTAGAGGGTCTAGTTGCAGGGGGATGCGCAGAGACCCAGTTCTCTGATGGTAGACCAAAATTGCGTACAGTTTTGGTCTCCTAATCTGAGGAAAGACATTCTTGCCATAGAGGGAGTACAGAGAAGGTTCACCAGACTGATTCCTGGGATGGCAGGACTTTTATATGAAGAAAGACTGGATAGACTCGGCTTGTACTCGCTAGAATTTAGACGATTGAGGGGGGATCTTATAGAAACGTACAAAATTCTTAAGGGGTTGGACAGGCTAGATGCAGGAAGATTGTTCCCGATGTTGGGGAAGTCCAGAACAAGGGGTCACAGTTTAAGGATAAGGGGGAAGTCTTTTAGGACCGAGATGAGAAAAAAAAATTCACACAGAGAGTGGTTAATCTGTGGAATTCTCTGCCACAGAAAGTAGTTGAGGCCAGTTCATTGTCTATTTAAGAGGGCGTTAGATGTGGCCCGTGTGGCTAAAGGGACCAGTGGGTATGGAGAGAAGGCAGGTGGAGGATACTGAGTTGGATGATCAGCCATGATCATATTGAATGGCGGTGCAGGCTCGAAGGGCCGAATAGCCTACTCCTGCACCTATTTTCTATGTTTCTATGACACCAAATGCTGGAGTAACTCAGCGGGACAGGCAGCCTCTCTAGAGAGAAGGAATGGGCGATGTTTCAGGTCGAGACCCTTCTTCAGACTGATGTCAGGGGAGGGGGCGGGACAGAGATAGAATGTAGTCGGAGACAGTGTGACTGGTGGGAGAACTGGGAAGGGGGGAGGGATGGAGAGAGAGGGAAAGCAAGGGCTACTTGAAGTTAGAGAAGTCAAAGTTCATACCGCTGGGGTGTAAACTACTCAAGCGAAATATGAGGCGCTGTTCCTCCAATTTGCACTGGGCCTCACTCTGACAATGGAGGAGGCCCAGGACAGAAAGGTCAGATTTTTGGGAATGGGAGGGGGGAAGTTGAAGTGCTGAGCATCCAGGAGACCCGAAACGTCACCTATTCCTTCGCTCCATAGATGCTGCCTCGCCCGCTGAGTTTCTCCAGCATTTTTGTCTACCTTCGATTTTTCCTGCATCTGCAGTTCTTTCTTAAACAACAGGCCATTGTTAGCTGTTTGTTGGGTGAAAACGAGAAGCTGGTGCGACTTGGGTGGGGGAGGGATAGAGAGAGAGAGAATGCCGGGGTTACGAGAAGTTAGAGGAATCAATATTCATACCACTGGGCTGTAAGCTGCCCAAGCGAAATATGAGGTGGTGTTCCTCCAATTTGCATTAAGTCTCACTCCGACAATGGAGGAGACCTAGGACAGAAAGGTCTGTGTGGGAATGGGAGTGAAAATTAAAGTGTTTGACAACTGGGAGATCAGGTAGGTTAAGTCCGCCTGGTTCCTTTATCATTGTTACTTTTATATAATCTTCTTTATCTCTCCACATCATTGTCTATATCTCTCGTTTCCCTTCTCCCTGACAAAGGACATTTATTGCACACTATTTGCAGCACCATTTGCACCATTTGCAGCACACCAATAAATATAAAACGCAACATTCAAGAAGAATTTAACATTAAACATCAAAACATCCCCCCACCGTGGTTCCCACTGTGAGGGAAGGCAGCAAAGTCCAGTCCTCTTCCCCAGAAATAAGAAAAATAGGTTCAGATAATTAAGTGTCTTACTGAATTTACCCCAGAGATGTTATTCATGTGTAATCCTTTGTGATGGTCAAGGGAATTAGGCATTGATTGATAATCGAGCTGTAGAAACCTTCCCTCTATAAAATACAGGTGGTGACTCATTTAAATCAGTCCTGTAAGTTTAACAGAGAGATCGGCAAACAGCAAAGGCAGAAGAGAGCAGAGGAACTCCACAGCGAAAGCCTCAGCATACCTGGATCATCATAACCCTCGACCCGTGGTAGAGGCCTATTTGAGGCCTCCCGCAGTGGCCCCGACGAGCTTGTTCAGGCCCTCTCGCAGGATGATGGAGCTCCGAGTCGAAGAACCAGTCTGAAGA
The DNA here is from genome assembly GCF_010909765.2 of Amblyraja radiata. Lineage (NCBI taxonomy): Eukaryota > Metazoa > Chordata > Chondrichthyes > Rajiformes > Rajidae > Amblyraja > Amblyraja radiata. Next base: position 49,886 of record NW_022630150.1, on the reverse strand, counting down.
AGGGTCTCGATCCGAACGTCACCCATGCCCTCCCCTCCAGAGATGCTGCCCCGTCCCGCTGAGTTACTCTCATCTTTTTGCCTCTAGCTCCAGTGTCCGCGATGATGGGCCTGTTGTGTTCTGCCTTTGCCCCGCCAGAACGTGTTTGCCGTCGTGGACCTCTACGGGAAGGTGGTGTCGATGTCCATCGTCAGTTCCAGCACCCTGGAGGAGACGGAGAGTACCAAGCCGCCCTCCATGTCGTCGGGAAGTTGCAGCGAAGAGGAGGAAGACCTCAGCCCGGTAAGCGAGGGGACGGATCTGAAGAAAGGTCTCGACACGAAACGTCACCCTGTCCGGCATTTTGTGTCTATCTTCGGTTTAAACCAGCATCTGCAGTTCCTACACAAGGGACGTCCCTTAGGCTCTCTGTCCCGTGAAAACTGCAGGCTCTCTCTCTCCGACAGCCCCCCTCTCTCTACCCGACGGCACCCCATCTCTCTTCCCCACGGCCCCCCCCCTCTCCCAGACGACCTCATCCGAGAACGGCCCCCCTCTCTAGTCCAGACAGCCCCCCTTCTCTCTCTGTCCCCGATGGCCCCCCTTCTCTCTCTGTCCCCGAAGGTCCCCCCATCTCTCTCCCCGACAAGCCCCCTCTCTCTCCAATCTCTCCTCCACCGACGACCCCCCCCTCTCTCGTCCCCACGGCCCCCCCCTCTCCCAGACGGCCCCCCCTCTCCCAGGACGGCCCCCCACTCTCTCCCCGACGGGTCTCCGAATCTCTCTCTCCGACGGCCCCCCCCCCCCCCTCTCTTCTCTCTCTCTCTCCCTGATGGCCCCCATCTATCTCTCTCGCCCCAACGGCCCCCCTTCTATCTCACCGACGGCCCCCTCGACAGCCCCCCTTCTCTCTCTGCCCCCGATGGCCCCCCTCTCTCCCTCCCCGACGGCACACCCCGCCGGCGCCCCCTCTTCCCCCCCACCCCCCCATATCCAACCTACTACTTCCGCCCACAACAAATGGTGGTGCCGTTCCCTCTCTCTTTCAGTGCGATAACGAGGCGTCGGTGTTCCTGGCGACCATCGAGTTCATGGAGAACCACGGCAGGAACATCCTCTTGTCCAACGAGGGGCACACAGCCACCCGCGTGGCCAGCTACAACCAGGGGGTGGTGGCATCGGCTCAGGCCCTGCCCCGGCAACTACTCTTCCAGGTATGGTTGGGGGGGGGGGGGGGGGGGGGGGAGTGAGGCACAGGGGTGGGTGAGCACTCGTACAGCTTCTGCGATGAGCTTTTGATGTAAATGAGTGAATAATGTGCATCATACCCACATCTGATAATAGTACTAGCATCAGTTCATTCCAAAGAGGGAGAAAGATTCCAAGAGGAGTAAGGGGCGACCGTGGCTGACAAGGAAAGTCAGGGACAGTATACAAATATAAGAGAAGAAGTACAACGTAGCAAAGATGAGCGGGAAGCTAGAGGATTGGGTAACGTTTAAAGAGCAACAGAAGATAAATAAAAATCCAATATGAGGGAAAAAGAAGAGGTACAAAGGTAAGCTATCCAAGAATATAAGGGAGGATAGTAAAAGCTTCTTTAGGTATGTGAAGAGGAAAAAATTAGTTAAGACCAATGTTGGATCCTTGAAGACTGAAAAGGGTGAGTGGGCAGATGCATGGCAGATGAAGTTTAATGCGGATAAATGAGAGGTTATCCACTTTGGTGGCAAAAACAGGAAGGCAGATTACTATCTAAATGGCGTCAAGTTGGGGAAAAGGGAAGTACAACGGGATCTGGGGGTCCTTGTACATCAGTCTATGAAAGTAAGCATGCGGGTACAGGAGGCAGTGAAGAAAGCCAATGGCATGTTGGCCTTTATAACAAGAGGAGTCGAGTATAGGAGCAAAGAGGTCCTTCTGCAGTTGTACAGGGCCCTAGTGAGACCACACCTGGAGTATTGTGTGCAGTTTTGGTCCCCTAATTTGAGGAAGGACATTCTTGCTATTGAGGGAGCCCAGCGTAGGTTTACAAGGTTAATTCCCGGGATGGCGGGACTGTCATATGCTGAGAGAATGGAGCAGCTGGGCTTGTACACTCTGGAGTTTAGAAGGATGAGAAGGGATCTTATTGAAACATATAAGATTGTTAAGGGCTTGGACACGCTAGAGGCAGGAAACGTGTTTCCGATGTTGGGGGAGTTCAGAACCAGGGGCCACAGTTTAAGAATAAGGGGTAAGCCATTTAGAACGGAAACGAGGAAACACTTTTTCTCACAGAGAGTTGTGAGTCTGTGGAATTCTCTGCCTTAGTGGTGGAGGCTGGTTCTCTGGACACTTTCAAGAGAGAGCTAGATAGGGCTCTTGAAGATAGCGGAGTCTGGGAATATGGGGAGAAGGCAGGAACGGGGTACTGATTGGGGGTGATCAGCCATGATCACATTGAATGGCGGTGCTGGCTCGAAGGGCCAAATCTAGCTCTCTCTTGAAAGCATCCAGAGAACCGGCCTCCACCGCCCTCTGAGGCAGAGAATTCCACAGACTCACCACTCTCTGTGAGAAAAAGTGTTTCCTCGTCTCCGTTCTAAATGGCTGACCCCTTGTTCTTAAACCGTGGTCGCGTGTACCGAGGTACAGTGAAAAGCTTTTGTTGCGTGCTAACCTGTCAGCGGAAAGACAATATACGATGACGACTGTACTGTCCACAGTGTACAGAACTTGTGGATTGTGTCTCATGTGTGTTACTTTTCAGATTCGGATTGATCGATTGAACACGCAGTGGACCTCTTCGCTCTCGTTGGGGGTGATTGGACATTGTCCTGAGAGGTTTAACTTCCCAGGCACAGCCTCCTCAATCAAGCGCTCTGCTTGGCTGATCCAACGAGGGTCCGTCTTCCATAATTCGCTCAAGGTGAGGTTTCTATCCCCTAAAAGCCCTGTCCCACGGTGTGAGTTCATTCCAAGAGCTCCCCCGAGTTTCAAAAATAATCAAACTCGTGGGAAGCACGGAGAATGAACGTAGCGGGTACGTCGGAGCTCGGGGACGTCTCTTAGCGGCTCGTAACGCTAACGGCAGGTACTCGGGAAGACTCGCTAATGGCAGGTAAGCACGGGAGGACTCGTGAATGTTTTTTCAACACGTTGAAAAATGTCCACGAGAGCCCCGAGTACCGACGAGTGGCCATTACCGTAAATCTCCGAGTTCGAATCAGGGCAGACTCGGGGAGAACTCTTGGAATGAACTCGCACAGTGGGACAGGGCTTTTTGGAAGATACAAAGTACCGGAGTAACTCGGCCCCTGTACCTCTTCCTCGTGTCTCCTCGAAATCCCGCACCACCCTCCTCCCGACCTCGCCTGTAACTCCCACCCCCAAACCCACCACCTCCCAGTATTGCTTGTAACTCCTGCAACACCATCTCCAGGTGTCACCTGTAGTTTCCATCCCGCCAGTGTGACCTGTCACCTCCGCCCGGTGTCACCTGTAACGCCCGCCCCACCTCCTCCCAATGTTGTCTCCTCACTGTCTAGCTGTCTTCTCTTGCGCCCTCAACTCCCAGTGGGATGAGAGGGAAAGGCTTTCGAGCGCAGGCCTCCACACGACTCATTTCTTCCTGGACGTTTTGTGTCCGGTTTAGATTTGTGACAATTATGGCCCCAACCTGGACACGTGCCCAGAAGGAACGGTCCTTGGTCTCCTGGTGGACAACACACAGGGTCTACACCTGTACGTTAATGGAATGGACCAAGGCGTGGCTACCCAAGACATCCCTAGCCCTTGCTTCGTAGTTATTGACCTGTACGGTCAATGTGAACAGGTGAGTCTCCTCTAAACTGTGTGAAGTCTCTCTGTTTTAATCGTTTAACCTGAAACCTTTAGACAGCGTGGGATACACCATGGAAACAGGCCCTTCGGCCCACTGAGTCCATGTCGCCCAGCGATCCCCCTGTTCACTAACACTATCCCACACACACTTACAGAGGCCAATTAACCTTGATTAGTTCTTGATTACTACGGGTGTCGATGGTTATGGGGCGAAGGCAGGAGAATAGGGTTGAGAGGGAAAGCAGGATCATCCATAATTGAATGGCAGTGTAGACTTGATGGGCTGAATGGCCTAATTCTGTTCCTAGAACGTATGAACTTATGAAACCCGCATGCCTTTGGCGTTTAGGAGGCAACACTCAGGGTAAAACCACGCCGTCATAGGGAGAACGAACAAACTCCATACAGCCAGCACCCGTAGTCAAGATCAAACTCGGGTCACTGGTGCAACTCTACCGCTGCCCCAAGAGTGAATAAAATCACATAAAGGGGCATAGATCAGATGAATGATGAGTTTTAGATAAGATTTATTTCCTCGTCTCCCTCCCCCACCCCCCCAACCTCCACAGAGTAGTTTTAGTTCAGAGATTCATCACGGAAACAGGCCCTTCGGCCCACCGAGTCCACGCCGAGTCCACGCCGACCATCCATCACCCGTTCATACTAGTTCTATCTTATCCCACTTTCTCATCCACCCCAGATGGTAGTCGGAACATTTTTCCCCAGAACACTGAAGAGCACGGCTTTAAGGTGAGAGAAGCAAAGTTTAAAGGAGACGAGTTAAAGGAAAGGAGTTGGATCCCCCTCCTCCCCCCCCCCCCCCAACGCAATATTCCACCACTCACCCAAGCACCCATACATACACGAGGCCATGTTCAGACAAAATGGCGAATCCAGCCCGGCAAACTTCCCCCACCTGCGCAGGCGCGGCTGACGGTTCCCCGTTGTGACGCGAGGTCAAAATGGCGGCGGGCCCAGCCACCCTCCCCCAACTGCGCACGTGCGGGTACCAGCGCCATTTTAAATTGTGACGTGGCTGACAGTCCCGGCAAGTCACAGAGGGTTGTGGATGCCTGGAGCGCACTGCAGGGGGTGGGGATGGATGCAAATACAATAGTGGCATTCGAGAGACTTTTGGGCAAGCATATGGACATGGAGGGATGGAGTATATGCAGGCAGGTGGGAATTGTTCTTGGCATCATGTTCGGCACAGATATTTGAGGAAGGACATTCTAGCTGTTGGGGGAGTGCAGCGTAGGTTCACCGGGTTAAATCCCGGGATGGCGGGACTGTCATATGATGACATTCACTGGAATTTAGAAGGATGACAGAGGATCTTATGGAAACACATCAAATTCTTAAGGGATTGGACAGGAAAAATGTTCCCCATGTTGGGGGAGTCCAGACCCAGGGGTCACCCACAGTTTAAGAATAAGGGGTCGGCCATTTTGGACTGAGATGAGGAAAAACCTTTTCACCCAGAGAGTTGTGAACCTGTGGAATTCTCTGCCACAGAGGGCAGTGGAGGCCAATTCACTGGATGTTTTCAAGAGAGAGTTGGGTATAGCTCTTAGGGCTAACGGAATCAAAGGATTATGAGGAGAAAGCAGGAACGGGGTACAGATTGTGGATGATCAGCCATGATCATATTGAATGGCGGTGCTGGTTCAAAGGGCCGAATGGCCTACTCCTGCACCTATTTTATATGTCTATGTTCCCTGTAAGTGTACAGTTTTTTGTATGACATCATTAATTACTTCACCTTGCTCTAAAACCTTCTGCGTTTAACTAAATTTAATTGACATTGAATTACATTAAGATTATCCCAAAATAGTTCCCTAATTTCATTATTTCGGAGCCAGTCAGCTCTGTGAGCTCAACTAAACCGTGCAGTGTTTGTTCTCTCAAACCCCAGGCACTGTCAGCTAGTCTTATCCGCTATGCCTCAAATGCATCGATAGCAGCAGAATTAGGCCATTCGGCCCGTCAAGTCTACCCCTCCATTCAATCATGGCTGATCTATCTCTCCCTCTCACATCCATTCTCCTGCCTTCTCCCCACAACCCCATGACACCCGTACTAATCAAGAGTCTATCCATCTCTGCCTTTAAAATATCCATTGACCTGGCCTTTGAAGTTTAGAGATACAGCGCCGAAACAGGCCCTTCGGCCCACCGGGTCCGTGCCGACCAGCGATCCCCGCACAATTAGCATCATCCTACACCCACTAAATTGACCAAGCCAATTAACCTACAAACCCGCACGTCATTGGAGTGTGGGAGGAATCCGAAGATCCTGGAGAAAACCCACGCAGGTCACGGAGAGAACGTGCAAACTCCGTACAGACAGCACCCGTAGTCGGGATGGAACCCGGGTCTCCGGCGCCGCATTCGCTGTAATGCCCCTGCCCCACTTAGGAAACCTGAACGGAAACCTCTGGACACTTTGCGCCCCACCCAAGGTTTCCGTGCGGTTCCCGGAGGTTTTTGTCAGTCTCCCTAATGGTCGAAAGTGGTTTCCGCTTCCTCTATGTTCTGGCGATTATTTCAAAAAATTCATAACCGGTCGCGACTAAAAATAGGTTGCCGTTTTAAAAACCGGTAATTTTTTAGTCAAAGCCGGTTGCGATGCTAGTTGAGGGTGGTTGCCGGAGGTTCAAGGTGGTTGCCGGAGGTTGAAGGTGGTTGCCGGAGGTTGCAGGTGGTTGCCGGAGGTTGAAGGTGGTTGCCGGAGGTTGCAGGTGGTTGCCGGAGGTTGCCGGTGGTTGCCGGAGGTTGCAGGTGGTTGCCGGAGGTTGAAGGTGGTTGCCGGAGGTTGCAGGTGGTTGCCGGAGGTTGAAGGTGGTTGCCGGAGGTTGAAGGTGGTTGCCGGAGGTTGAAGGTGGTTGCCGGAGGTTGCAGGTGGTTGCCTGGAGGTTGCAGGTGGTTGCCGGAGGTTGCAGGTGGTTGCCGGTGGTTGCCGGAGGTTGCAGGTGGTTGCCGGAGGTTGAAGGTGGTTGCCGGAGGTTGAAGGTGGTTGCCGGTGGTTGCAGGAGGTTGCCGGAGGTTGCCGGAGGTTGAAGGTGGTTGCCGGAGGTTGAAGGTGGTTGCCTGGAGGTTGAAGGTGGTTGCCGGAGGTTGAAGGTGGTTGCCGGAGGTTGAAGGTGGTTGCCGGAGGTTGCAGGTGGTTGCCTGGAGGTTGCAGGTGGTTGCCGGAGGTTGCAGGTGGTTGCCGGAGGTTGCCGGAGGTTGCAGGTGGTTGCCGGAGGTTGCAGGTAGTGGAAGGTAAGGCAGCAACACTACCCGCTGCGCCACCGTGACTGGCAAAGCAGACCGCAAACCTGTGGCAAAGAATTCCACAGATTCACCACCCTCTGACCGAAGAAATTCTTCCTCATCTCCTTCCTAAAGGAACGTTCTTTAAATCTGAGGCTGTGCCCTCTGGTCCTGGACTTTTCCACATCCACTCTACTAGAATCCAGGATTTGCATACGTGGATGGCTGGTGCTGGTAAAAGTTGTGGGAAGTGGTCAGTTTTCTGATTAGAGTCCCGAAGTTCGGGGGGGGGGGGGGGGGGGGTGGGGGTGGGGGGGGAACAGGTCAAGGTTTTCCTGGTCTAATTCTCGGGCCTAACGTGCTTTATTCTGGACAGGTTACCATAGTGAGCAACGATATCATGGCCCCGGGGAGTGACGGCAGCCACTTGTGTTGCCAGGGCGACGTGGAGAAGGCCGGTGTGGTTGACGGTAAGTGTGAACCTGGTGGCGTCTCTTCTCCAGAGGGGCTGGCGAGGGGGGGGGGGGGACAACCGGGGTCTTGAACTGGCCACGACAACTGAAGAAAGAACTGCAGATGCTGGTTAAAATGGAAGGCTGACACAAAAAGCTGGAGTAACTCAGCGGGACAGGCAGCATCTCTGGAGAGAAGGAATGGGTGACGTTTCGGGTCTTCAGTCTGAAGAAGGGTCTCGACCCCGAAACGTCACCCATTCCTCCTCTCCAGAGATGCTGCCTGTCCCGCTGAGTTACTCCAGCATTTTGTGTCCAAGATGAATTGGTAGCCGTTGGACTCGGAGATGAGAGTGAGACTGGGAGTGACAGCAGGCCTTCTTTGCAGCTGAGCTGTCTGTCCTTAGTCAATAGCCTCTCCGGCTTGGACCATCTCCCTTGGCCTGCCGGATCTCCCGGTTCATCGCCATCTTAACTCGCTTTTCCCATTCCCGCACCGATCTTTCTGTTACTGGCCGGCCTCCGTTGCTGGAGTGAGGCCCAGACACAAACTGGAGGAACGGCACCTCATGTTCTGCTTGCACACCTTGCAACCCAACAGTATCATCGTTGATTCTCCAACTTCAATGACATAACCCCCTCCCTGAGGAAGCACAATCTGCCACAATCAGGCAATGATGGTCCAATTCTACACGGCCATCGTAGAGTCTGTCCTCGCCTTCTCCATCATGGTCTGGTTCGGCTCAGCCACCATGCACGACATCTGGAGGCTGCAGCGAATCGTCCGATCAGCTGAGAAGGTTGTTGGCTGCAACCTTCCCTCCATTGATGAACTGTACACTGCAAGGGCCAGGAAGCGAGCTGGCAAGATCATCTCTGACCCCTCTCACCCTGGCCACAAACTCTTTGAATCACTTCCCTCTAGAAGGCGACTCCGGATTGTCAAAGCTGCCACAGCCAGACGTAAAACAGTTTTTATCCACGAGTAGTTGCTCTACTCAACAGCCAAAAATCTGTAGCCTCCTTTGAACTGGTATTTTGTTGGTTCACATGCTTGATCAATGGTGTTTTATCATTAATGTCTTATTATTATTAATGTTTAGTGTTTTCCGAGTCATTCGTAACTGTCACTGTATGTCATGTTGTTACTTGTGGGTGGAGCACCAAGGCAAATTCCTTGTATGTGAATACTTGGCCAATAACTTACTGACTTACTTGAACATTGACTTCTCCAATTTCAGGTAGTCCCTGCTTTCTCCCTCCTTCCCCTCCCCTTCCCAGCTCTCCCACAGCCCAGTGTCTCCGCCTCTTCCCTCTACCCACCACCCACATGGGTCTTGATCCGAAACGCCGCCTATTTCCTTCACTCCATAGATGCTGCCTCACTCGCTGAGTTTCTTCAGCATTTTTGTCTACCGTCCCTTTATCTTTCCCCTCTTCCCTATATTCCACCTGGGTGCGCCCCCCATTTCTCCCCTTATCCCGCCCCTTTCCCCCTCACCCTTCCACCTCTATCCCTTCCTCCGGCTTCACATTTCGCACCCCTTCCCTGCTCATCCTGCACCCTTTTATCTCCTCTTCAGTTTGCCTCAGATCCGCCATCAATAGCTCTTCACTGCACCTCGGTACACGTGATAATCAACTCAGCGAGACCCCCATCCCTCCCCCTGTATCCACCTATCGCTTGCCGGGCTTTGTCCCGCCCCCACCTCTTTTCCAGCCTTCTCCCCCCCCCCCCCAACATTCTATGGACAAGCTAGATGCAGGAAAAATGTTCCCAATGTTGGGCGAGTCCAGAACCAGGGGGCCACACAGTCTTAGAATAAAGGGGAGGTCATTTAAGACTGAGGTGAGAGAAAACTTTTTCTCCCAGAGAGTTGTGAATTTGTGGAATTCCCTGCCACAGAGGGCAGTGGAGGCCAAGTCACTGGATGGATTTAAGAGAGAGTTAGTTAGAGCTCTAGGGGCTAGCGGAGTCAAGGGAGTCAATGATCCAGGCCAGTCTGTCGGCCATTTTGTCACCATCTCTCAAGCTGCGAGAGATGATGGGAACCAGGACAGCTCGGGTACATTATTGAGTTAGATGGAGCTCTAGGGGCTGGTGGAATCAAGGGATATGGGGAGAAGACAAGCACGGGTTATTGATTGGGGATGATCAGCCATGATCACAATGAATGGCGGTGCTGGCTCGAAGGGCCAAATGGCCTCCTCCTGCACCTATTTTCTATGGCCACAATATTTACTCCAAGGCTTGGGTGTTGCTCATGTGTCCCTTGTGCCTCTGACTGTCTCTGCTGTTGTACTCACCAAAGGTATCAAGGAGAACCTGTGCTGGACTCCGCCGCCAGAAGTGAATCCCATGAAGACCTGTGAATACCAGGCCCTCTGTGCCAGGTTTAAGGAGCTCCTTCCTCTGCCAGGTAAGAGGCCTCTCTATATTATGTCGTGGTTCAAGAGAAGAAGGGGTGCTGGCCTGTTATTGAGCCCCAGGGCCGGCAGGGTGGCGCAGCGGTAGAGTTGCTGCCTCACAGCGCCAGAGACGCGGGTTGAATCCTCAAGTTCTCAAGTGAGTTTATTGTCATGTGTCCCTGTATAGGACAATGAAATTCTTGCTTTGCTTCAGCACAACAGAACATAGTAGGCATTGACTACAAAACAGATCAGTGTGTCCATATACCATTATATAAATGAATAAATAAACTGATAAAGTGCAAATAAACAGATAATGGGTTATTAATATTTACATCGGGGAGACTAAGTGGATCGTTTCGCCAAACACCTCCGCTCAGTCTGCAATAACCTACCTGAACCCCCGGTGGCTCAGCACTTCAACTCCCCCTCCCATTCCCAATCCGACCTTTCTGTCATGGGTCTCCTCCATTGCAAGAGTGAGCAACACTGGAAATTGGAGGAACAGCACCTCATATTCCATCTGGGTTGCTTGCGTCCGGATGGCATGAACGTTGAATTCTTCCAATTTTGCTAACCCTTGCTGTCTCCTCCCCTTCCTTAACCCTCGAGCTGTCTCCTCCCATCCCCCCGCCCTCGGGCTCCTCCTCCTCCCTTTTTCCTTCCTTCTCCCCCCCCCCCCCCCCCCCCCCACCCCCTATCAGTCTGAAGAAGGATTTCGGCCCGAAACGTCGCCTATTTCCTTCGCTCCATAGATGCTGCTGCACCCGCTGAGTTTCTCCAGCATTTTTGTGTACCATGGGTTATTAATAATCAGTTTTGTCCGAGCCAGTTTTAACAGCCTGATGGCTGTGGGGAAGTAGCTATTACTGAACCTGGACGTTGCAGTCTTCAGGCTCCTGTACCTTCTACCTGATGGTAGCGGGGAGATGAGTGTGTGGCCAGGATGGTGTGGGTCCTTGATGATACTGCCGGCCTTTTTGAGGATAGATCCCCTCGATGGAAGGAAGGTCGGAGCCGATGATGGACTGGGCAGTGTTTACGACTTTTTGTAGTCTTTTCCGCTCCAGGGCGCCCAAGTTGCCCGAACCAAGCCACGATGCAACCGGTCAGCATGCCCTCTACTGTGGGTTTTGTGTGTATGGAGGTTTAGTTTAGAACAAGGGTTCCCAATCTGAGGTAAATTTGCCCCCAGGGGGTACATTTTGCCGACCCAGGGGGTAAATTTGTTGATTCTGGAGCTGCACCTATTATTTCTCATTGACTGACTGTGTTTGGTTCTGGTATACCAGTATCTGTTCATTAGTTGGTCATAAATCAGTTAAATAACATTGTTACATGCTATTAAAGTTGCCAGGGGTAAACGGGACGAGAAGGGTTGGAAACCCCTGGTTTAGAGATATAGCGCGGAAACAGGCCCTTCGGCCCACCGGGTCTGTGCCGACCAGCGATCCCCGCACATTAATACTATCCTACACCCACTCGGGACAATTTTTACATTTACCAAGCCAATTAACCTACAAACCCATTACATCTTTGGAGTTTGTACATTCTCCCAGCTTCCAGTATCCTCCCACATTCCATAGACCGTACAGGTTTGTAGGTTAAATGTGCAGGAAGGAACTGCGGATGCTGGTTTACACCGACGGTAGACACAAAATGCTGGAGTGACTCAGCGGGTCAGGCAGAAATGGAGTCTGAAGAAGGGTCTCGACCCGAAACATCACCTATTTCAACCCTTCAGCGGCCAAAATGGCGGCAGAGGAGAGGGGGAGGGGATAGAGGAAGCATGACTTGGCCTAGAGGTGAGTGGGGTGGAGACTAAACGCTGCAGTAGCATCTCTGGAGACAGAAGCTGGGTGATGTTTGGGGTTGGGGCCCCTTCTTCAGATCTCGGTGGGGGAAGAGGGGGCCGTGGGTTGACATGGCAGTGACTGGTGTCCTTGCCCTCGCAGATGGATACTTCAACGAGGAGCTGAAGTGCAACCTGTGCTACTGCGAGTCGTGCCACAAGCTGCGGGGAGACGAGGCCTACTACAAGCGGGGCGACCCGCCCAAAGACTACGCCCTCCCCTTCGGATGGTGCAGGTTTGCCCTCAGGTAGGTGGCCAGTGGCAAGTGGCAGCAGCTCCACAGAGCAGTGGGGCGCCGTGTGTGTGTGTGTGTGGGGCACTGTGTGTGTGTGTGGTGGCACTGTGTGTGTGTGTGTGTGTGTGGTGGCAATGTGTGCGTGTGTGTGTGGTGGCACTGTGTGTGTGTGGGGCTGTGTGTGGTGGCACTGTGTGTGTGTGTGTGTGGTGGCACTGTGTGTGTGTGGGGCTGTGTGTGGTGGCACTGTGTGTGTGTGTGGGGCTGTGTGTGGTGGCACTGTGTGTGTGTGTGTGGGGCTGTGTGGTGGCACTGTGTGTGTGGTGGCACTGTGTGTGTGTGTGTGGGGCTGTGTGTGGGGCTGTGTGTGGGGCTGTGTGTGTGGGGGGCTGTGTGTGTGTGGGGGGCACTGTGTGTGTGGGGGGCACTGTGTGTGTGTGGGGGGCACTGTGTGTGTGGGGGGCACTGTATGTGTGTGTGTGTGGTGGCACTGTGTGTGTGGGGGGCACTGTGTGTGGGGGGCTCTGTGTGTGTGTGGGGGTGGGGCTGACTGCGTCCGTGTGCTCCGGTTTCCTCCCACATCCCAAAGACGTGGGTGTTTGCAGGTTAATCGTCCCTCTGTAAATTGCCCCCCGGTGCGTAGGGAGTGGGATAACGCAGAACGGGTGATCGATGGTGGGTTTGGACTGGAGGGCCTGCTTCCATGCTGTGTCTCATTGTTGTCGCACCTTGTCCTCATTGGTATCTCCTGTGGGGTCCCACAGGTTGAACCCACGATGTGAAGTCACCAACGTGTACAAGAAGTGGCACACGGCTTACCACGGGACGTGCGTCGGGTCCCTGCGGCGCACCCTGGACCACGGCGAGCTGGTATCAGGTACGTGAGAGGGAAGGAGGCAGATTCCTACTCGACGCCTCAATGAATATTCCTCTGCTATGTCCTCTGCTATGTCGGTTGGGTGGCGCAGCGGTACAGTTGCTGCCTCACGGCGCCGGAGACCCGGGTTCCATCCCGACTACGGGCGCTCGTCTGCAAGGAGTTTGCACGCTCTCCCCGTGACCTGTGTGGGTTTTCTCCGAGATCTTCGGTTTCTTCCCACACTCCCAATGACGTAGAAACGTAGAAACATAGAAAATAGGTGCAGGAGGAAGCCATTCGGCCATTCGAGCCAGCACCGCCATTCATTGTGATCATGGCTGATCGTCCCCAATCAATAACCCGTGCCTGCCTTCTCCCCATATCCCTTGACTCCGCTAGCCCCTAGAGCTCTATCTAACATATGGGAACAGCTACATTCAAGCCACGAGGGCCTGTCCCACTTGGCAATTTTTTCGCACCAAAAAGCTTTTTCCCTGTACATCGGTACATGCAACAATAATCTGTAGGTACGTGTTTCCAAACTTCTGAACCTCCCTCGGGAGAGGGGAGGGAGAGGGGAGGAGAGCTCTATCCCTAGAGCTCTATCTAACTCTCTCTTAAATCCATCCAGTGACTTGGCCTCCACTGCCCTCTGTGGCAGGGAATTCCACAAATTCACAACTCTCTGGGTGAAAAGGTTTTTTCTCTCCTCAGCCGTAAATGACCTCCCCTTTATTCTAAGAGCCTCCCCTTTATTCTAAGACGTACAGGTTTGTTGATTAATTGGCTTGGTAGGAGTGTAAATCGTCTGCCGTCACTTGCGGGCGGAGCACCAAGGCAAATTCCTTGTATGTGAATACTTGGCCGATATACGTATTCATTCGTTCATTCCCTAGTGTGTGTGTGTGTAGAATAGAGTCCGTGTACGGGGTTTGCTGGTCGGTGTGGGCCGAAGGGCCTTTTTGTTGCGCAGAATCTGTGAACTAAATCTAAACCTGAGGGAAGTATATAAAATTATGAGAGGGGGTAGACAGTCTGAGCCTTTTAGAAATGTCCAACACTAGAAGCATCCAGATTCAGGGACAGTTTCTTCCCAGCTATTATCAGGCAACTGAACCACCCCTACAACCAGAGAGTGGACCTAACCTCCCATCTACTTCATTGGCGACCTTCGGACTCTGCAATCGGACTTTATCTTGCACTAAAGATTATTCCCTTTATTCTGAATCTAAAGCACTCTCCATAATGTTTGGGACAAAGACCCATCATTTATTTATTTGCTTCAGTACACCACAATTTTGAGATTTGTAATAGAAAAAAAATGACATGTGGTTAAAGTGCACAGTGTCAGATTTTAATAAAGGCAGTTTTTATACATTTTGGTTTCACCATGTAGAAATTACAGCTGCGTTTATACATAGTCCCCCCTTTTCAGGGCACCATAATGTTTGGGACACGTGGCTTCACGGGCGTTTGTGATTGCTCAGGTGCGTTCAATGAATGAACAAATGCCTTTATTTGGCATTGTAAGCACTGCAGACAACAAAATTATTCTTGCCACTCCATCGGTGTATAATATACAAACAAAAAAACACAGGACACGATTTAAAAACAATGTTATAAACTAGATATCAGATAAATGAATAATCAGTACTGCACATGGTGATAGGAAAGGGCAAGGTGGGTAGCAGCATGGAAGAGTGTTGCATGAATAGTACCCTGTGTGGTTTCATATTGAGTGCAGATTGCTTTGGGGAAGAAACTGTCTGAGTCTGGAGGTGCGTGTTTTGGCTGTGTGTGTGTGTGTGTGTGTGTGTGTGTGTGTGTGTGTGTGTGTGTGTGTGTGTGTGTGTGTGTGTGTGTGTGTGTGTGTGTGTGTGTGTGTGTGTGTGTGTGTGTGTGTGTGTGTGTGTGTGTTGCCGGCAGTCGCCTAAACAATCAGCAAGTGGGACAGGCCCCTTGGGATCTATCTTGACTTTCTGGCGAGGAATTCATTGAGATCTTTGGCTGTGCTTTAGGCCAGTTCAGTTTAGTTTATTGTCACGTGTTCCGAAGTACCGTGAAAAGCTTTTGTTACGCGCCATCCAGTCAGTGCAAAGACAATACATGATCACAATCGAGCCGTCCACAGTGTACAGATACATGATAAGGGAATAACGTTTTGGGCAAGGTAAAACCAACAAAGTCCGATCAAAGATAGTCCGAGGGTCACCAATGAGGTAGATAGTAGTTTAGGACCACTCTCTGGTTGTGGTAGGATGGTTCAGTTGCCTGATAACAGCCGGGAAGAAACTGTCCCTGAATCTGGAGGTGTGTGTGTGCGTGTGTTCGTTTTCACACTTCTGTACCTCTTGCCCGAGGGGAGAAGAGGGAGTGGCCGGGGGTGAGACTGGTCCTTGATGATGCTGCTGGCCTTGCCGAGGCAGCGTGAGGTGTAGATGGAGTCGAGGGAGGTGGTTGTGTGTGACGGGCTGGGCTTGGATGGAGCCTTTCCCAAACCAAGCTGCCACGATGTTGATGCCACCATGTTGATGCCAAGCCCTGTGTTAGTTAGGATTCGACGGGCCCAAGTCCCACAGCCTTTATGCCTCTGTCCCACTTAGGAAACCTGAACGGAAACCTCTGGAGACTTGGCGCCCCACCCAAGGTTCCCGGAGGTTTTTGTCAGTCTCCCTACCTGCTTCCACTACCTGCAACCTCCGGGAACCGCACGGAAACCTTGTGTGGGGCACAAAGTCTCCAGAGGTTTCCGTTCAGGTTTCTTAAGTGGGACAGGGGCATTTACTCACCCGCTGAGCATGTTGGGCTGAAGACCTGGTGTGTTTTGACGGCTATTTTCCTCTTGGTTAACACTCCTCCTCCTTTCCTGTCCTCCCTCTCACCCCCCACCCATTCCTCCCTGGCCCCCCCTTGCACCAACCTCGTCCCCAACACAAAGCTGGGAGTGCATCCATTTTCTGCAGCAAGCATGCGAAGGTGGAGCTGCAGAACGGGTACAACGACCCCGAGGTCAACAGCGCGCAGGAGAAGGACACGGTGAAGGTCAGCCTGTCGCCAACCATGCGATACGTGGGGCTGGACCGATTCTGCCCCAAAATACGGTAAGTGCCACGGGGAAAAGTCTTGGATAGAAAATAGGTGCAGGAGTAGTCCATTTAGCCCTTCGAGCCAGCACCGCCATTCAATATGATCATGGCTGATCATCCCCAATCAGTAACCCCATTCCTGCTTTCTCCCCATATCCCTTGATTCCGTTAGCCCTAAGAGCTAAATCTAACTCTCTCTTGAAAAGATGCAGTGAATCGGCCTCCACTGCCTTCTGTGGCAGAGAATTCCACAGATTCACAACTCTCTGGGTGAAAAACCTTTTCCTCATCTCAGTCCTAAATCGAACTGCACCTATTTTCTATGTTTCTAAATTGCCTACCCCTTAATCTTAAACTGTGTGTGACCCCTGGTTCTCGACTCTCCCAACATGGGGAACATTTTTCCTGCACCTAGCCTGTCTAATCCCTTAAGAATTTGATATGTTTCTATAAGATATCCTCTCATCCTTCTAAACTCCTGTGAATACAAGCCCAGTCGACCCATTCTTTCATCATATGTCAGCCCCGCCATCCTGGGAATTAACCTGGTGAACCTACGCTGCACTCCCTCAATAGCAAGAATGTCCTTCCTCAAATTAGGAGACCAAAACTGCACCCAACAGTCCAGGTGTGGTCTCACCAGGGCCCTGTACACCTGCAGTAGGACCTCCTTGCTCCTAAACTCAAATCCTCTCGCTATAATAGAGTGGATGTGGAGGGGATGTTTCCACTAGTGGGAGAGTCTAGGACTCAAAGCCTCAGAATATGTCATAAGGAATAGGAGTAGAATTAGGCCATTCGGCCCATCAAGTCTACTCCGCCATTCAATCATGGCTGATCTATCTCCCTCTAACCCCATTCTCCAAAAGAGGGAAATAAGTAAAATAAAAAATAGATACATTTAAAAAAAATAGATAAATTAGGAAAATGGATAAACGGGAAATTGGATGGATACATTTTTTTTTATACAAGTAAACAAACACTTTTCCAAGATCGCAAGATAATGCAGAGAATTGTGGACCCAGCCCAGACCGTCACGCAAGCTAACCTCCCATTGACGACACTTGCAGCTCGCGCAGCCCTCGGCAAGGTCAGCAGCATAACCAAGGACGAGTCGCTCCCTCTTCCCCCCCCCCCCCTCTCCCATCAGGCACGAGATATAGAAGTGTGAAAAGGCACACCTCCAGTTTCTTGTTGCAACCGCAAGAGATGCAACATTTGTCCCTTCACCTCCCCCCTCGGCTCCATTCAAGGACCCAAGCAGTCGTTCAAGGTGCGACAGAGGTTCACCTGCATCTCCTCCAACCTCATCTATTGCATCCGCTGCTCTAGATGTCAGGTGATCTACATCGGTGAGACCAAGCGGAGGTTGGGCGATCGTTTCGCCGAATACCTCCGCTCGGTCCGCATTAACCAACCTGACCTCCCGGTGGCTCAGCACTTCAACTCCCCCTCCCATTCCGTATCCGACCTCCCTGTCCTGGGTCTCCTCCATGCCCAGAGCGAGCAACACCGGAAATTGGAGGAACAGCACCTCGTATTCCGCTTGGGGAGTCTGCATCCTGGGGGCATGAACATTGAATTCTCCCAATTTTGTTAGTCCTTGCTGTCTCCTCCCCTTCCTCAGCACTCCTGCTGTCTCCTCCCATCCCCCGGCCTCCTCCTCCTTTTTCCTTCCTTCTCCCCACCCCACCACCCCCCATCAGTCTGAAGAAGGGTTTCGGCCTGAAACGTTGCCTTTTTCCTTCGCTCCATAGATGCTGCTGCACCCGCTGAGTTTCTCCAGCTTTTTTGTGTACCATCTTCATATTTGGTCTAGAGTAGATCTAACTGTCTATCTAAACTAAGCACTAGACTATAATAAGGATTGGGGGAGGGGGTGTCGACTCCCGGTTTTGCTCCTCTCTGGAGTGGAGTAGTCGGTAAAATCTGCCACATGCTCTCTCCCCTTCAGGTTCAAGGACGTGCGTTCTCAGCGACACCACCAGGCGCAGGTGGCCTTCCAGGTGTGCGTGCGGCCGGGCTCCTACAAGATCGGCCCGCCATCGGCCGGGGCCAGCGAGTCCATCGACCCGCGCTTCAGCAACAACGAGATCGAGTGGATCACCAAGGAGAGGGCTTCCACCGTCCTGTATGGCCTCCTGGTGCGGGTGGAGTGAGATGGACCCTTCTTCCCCGTCCTCTCCCCCCTCTGACACACACACACACACACACACACACACACACACACACGTACACACACGTACACACACGTACACACACACACACACACACACACACACACACACACACCCACCACACCACACACACACACGCCCTCCCTGCTTCCATTTGCCAAGGACGGGAAGGAGAGGGGAGTGCAAGATGGAGATGGAGGGAGACCATTGAGAGGGAGGGAGACCCCATTGACTGAACCCCACACTGTGGCAAGAGGTTGGAAGGGGTGAGGTTTGCCGTTGTGGGTGTGTGTGGGGGGGAAGCAAGTGGGACTGGCCAGACCGACCTTGCACACTTTTATACGACCCTCGCACTAGTGCGACGTCGCGCCTTTTTTTGACTCTTGTACCAACGGAACAACAAACAAGAACCATTCGACGACCCGAGCTGTTCACTCGAAGTTACTCTCGCTGTTTGCGGACATGTGTGTGTGTGTGTGTGTGGGTGGGGAACACCTTATTGAGAGGTGGGGGTGGGGGTTAGGGATTGGATCGGGTGGATTTCCACTGGGGTTATCCATTTGACAGGCTTTCAGGAAGGGAAAGCCATTGAACATTGAACTCTGGAGCGCCTTTGGGAAGATCTCCTGGCCCCGAGGTCAGAAGCGCAGGACAAAATAGGAACCTTGGTCTAGCACCACCGCCCCTCGTTGGAGGAGAGGTTCGGGCGGAGAAGGCACGTCGTCTGAGGTGCGATTTGGCAGAGAACGGGCTCGGCAAACCTGCACGCATGTTGGTGCATGGAGACTTTTTGGCAGACTTGTACAGTATGTGAACTTTTGTGTGTGTGTGGAGGGGGGGGGGGGGTTGTAAATGATCGGGGAGGGGAGAGGGAGAGGGGGAGGAACAGGAATGAACGTGGCCTGTCGCCAGGACAGTCACTTCCACAGCACTGGGGAGGGGTAAAAAGACCACAGTTGAACCCAATTCACCCCTTGGGCAATCGGTTCGATCAAAGAGTCGCACTCATCTGCGGTAGGCAGAGCAGCCTTTCGGCCCATCGAGTTGGTGCTGACCAAAAATGGGCAAGGGCAGTCTCCACTTCTCAATCCATAGCCATCCAAGATGTGCAGCTAAATATACTGAGGTTGTCCACTCTCATCCTCCCAGCAGTGACACTGCTCTTCAGTAGGAGGGACGTCTTTAGTCACGGTGGCGCAGAGGTAGAGTTGCTGCCTCACAGCGCCGGAGGCCCCCTGGTTCGATCCCCACCACAGGTGCTTGTCTGTGCGGAGTTTGTACGTTCTCCCCTTGGGTTTTCTCTGAGATCTTCGGTTTTCCTCCCACACTCACAAGTTGTAGGAGTAGAATTAGGTCCATTCGGCCCATCCACTCCGCCATTCAATCATGGCTGATCTAATCCCATCTTCCTGCCTCCGACCATAACCCTTGATGCCCAGTTCAAATCAAGAATTTGCTGATCACTGCCTGAAAAATATCCA
The DNA here is from genome assembly GCF_010909765.2 of Amblyraja radiata. Lineage (NCBI taxonomy): Eukaryota > Metazoa > Chordata > Chondrichthyes > Rajiformes > Rajidae > Amblyraja > Amblyraja radiata. The sequence goes on along the minus strand of NW_022630150.1, from coordinate 30,276 downwards.
CTGACTTGTGGCCTCTGTGGCAATGAGTTCTTCTGACTAAAGTTCCTGCACTCCAGAGCAGTGAAGGTTTGTAGTTTAATTGGCTTGGTCTCAATGTCAAATTGTCCCTTGTGTGTGTGTGTGTGTGTGTCGGGTGGTGTCAATGTGTGGGGATCGCTGGTCGGCGTGGGCCGAAGGGCCTGTTCCCCTGCTGTATCTCTAAACTAAACCTCCCACCGACTACAATGAATCTCTGCCCTCTTTGGTTATTGCCTTCTCTTCTGGGAGACTGGAGGGATTGCCCCTATAGTTTGAAGGTGTAGCAAGGAAACAGGCCCTTCGGCCCGCCGAGTCTACACCGACCAGCGATCCCTGCACATCAACCCTATCCTACACACACTCGGGGCAATTTTATTGATACCAAAGCCAATTTAACCTACAAAACGACAATTAAACAGTGCGAAACCGAAGATCTCGGAGAGAACGTACAAACTCCTTACTGACAAGCACCTGTAGTCGGGATCGAACCCGGGTCTTTGGCGCCGTAAAGGCTGCAACTCTACCTGTTTTATGCACCACCATCAAATACCACCCCCCCCCCCCCCCTTGGTCTCCTACATTCCAGGGATATCTGCCCCCCTCCCCGAGCAAACCAGTCTGTGTTTGCAATAAGCAGACCGTTTTTCTGTTACAACCGTAAGGTTTTTGTTTTGCACTGTTACCCCCCTGTAAATATTTTTTTGTTTTCTCCCCCCCCCCCCCTTTTCTAAATCTAGTAAAAATGCTAGGCCTTTTGAAAGACAGATGTCCAGCGAATACAGAACAGGGAGGAAGGAACTGCAGATGCTGGTTTACAACGAGGATGGAGTAACTCAGCGGGGTCAGGCAGCATCTCTGGGGAACACGGATAGGTGATGGATGGACCCTTCTTCAGACTGGGAGACAGAGGGTGTGAAGGAACGTCACCTCGAGTTCAAGTCCAAGCTCCGTTTAGTGTCGCATGCACCGATTGCTACGGTGAGATTTCAGTTCACACACCTATCCATGCTCGACCAGAGATGCTGCCTGACCCGCTGAGTTACTCCGGCACTTTGTGCGTCTGCAATGGGGCAAGGCTTGCGATGGGTGGGGTGGGGAGAGTGCGGAGAAGGGGCGGTGCTTCTTCTAACCCCAGGTCTCTGTTGGGTCATTGCCCACCACAGGCTCCAGTGGTCGCAAGAGCCTGGAGTTGGGGTGGAGGGTAGGGGTACAGTTGGGGTTTGACTCCCTGATACAGGAACTTGGAGTCTCATCTCTCCCACGCCGAGATTTTCTGTGGTTCTTGTTGACGATGCATAAAAGTGTTTTTTTTTAAACTTCCAGCGTTGAAGGCACACCTGTGTATGTGTATATATATATATATATATATATGTATGTGTGTGTGTGTGTGTATTGCCCCGGTACAGGTCCACGCAAAATTCTCGCAAGGTCGGGCGGCGCATGTGGAGAGATCGCCCGGCGTTTTCCAATCAGGTGGACCCTGCGCTATGAGAATCGTGTCGGCCAGCTTCGCCCCGGCACTGTGTTTCATTTACCTCCTCTTCCTCACCCCCTCCTCCCCACCCCTTCTTCTCATAGCCCCCACCCCCACCCCAGGGCTAATTTATTTCCTCAATCGTGAATTTTGTGGCCTGCGAGCCGTTGTGCATAAAAACAAAATAATAATTCTGGCAGGCGACAGTCCAGAAAATTGAAGTTAGCATTTTTTCTTTTGTATAAATAAAAGTAATGATATTAATATACAAGTCGGACTTCCAGCCACTTGAATGTCGGGTCGTTGTGTATATATATAGATAGATGTATATATATAGATAGATAGAGAGAGAGAGATAGATAGATAGAGAGAGAGATATAGATATATATATATATATATATGAGAAACACTTGAGGCTGGTGGAGCTTCACCTGCATCCTTTGGTCCATATGGTTATATGGATTATCCCGATCTGCGTGGTGCGTGCCCCATTAAATCTCAATCCCACATCGACCTGTCTGCAGGTGGAGCCGCAGCAGCGGTAGATAGGGCGGGACAGGAGGCGTACATAGAAAACATAGACAATAGGTGCAGGAGTAGAGGCCATTCGGCCCTTCGAGCCTGCACCACCATTCAATATGATCATGGCTGATCATCCAACTCAGTATCCCATCCCTCCCTTCTCTCCATACCCCCTGATCCCTTTAGCCACATCTAACTCCCTCTTAAATATAGCCAATGAACTGTGGCCTCAACTACCTTCTGTGGCAGAGAATTCCACAGATTCACCACTCTCTGTGTGAAAAGAAAAATGTTTTTCTCATCTCGGTCCTAAGAGACTTCCCCCTTATCCTTAAACTGTGTGACCCCCTAGTGCTGGACTTCCCCAACATCGGGAATAATCTTCCTGCATCTAGCCTGTCCAACCCCTTAAGAATTTTGTAAGTTTCTATGTGATCCCCCCCCCCCTCAATCTTCTAAATTCTAGCGTGTACTGTACGGTCTGCTTGCCTTAATGGCAAGGGGCATCGAGTATAAAAGTCAGGAGGTCTTGATGCAGCTTTATAGGGCGCTTGTGTAGTTCCAGTGGACCCATTACGGAGGGGGGTGGCACAGCGCTGCCTTACAGCACCTGCAGCGCCAGCGACCCGGGTTCGATCCCGACCACGGGTGCTGCCTGTACGGAGTTTGCAAGTTCTCCCCGTGACCCGCGTGGGTTTTCTCCGGGAGCTCCGGTTTCCCCCCCACACTCCAAAGGTTAATTGGCAATGACAAATTGCTCCTTGCGTGCGTGGGATAGTGTTAGTATAGACAATAGGTGCAGGAGTAGAGGCCATTCGGCCCCTTCGAGCCAGCACCGCCATTCAATGTGATCATGGCTGATCGCTGTCTGGGGCGATCGCCGGTCGGTGCGGACTCGGTGGGCCGATTTCCGTGCTGTGTCTTTAAAGTTTAAAGGACGTGGAGGATTTTGGTGATGGTGCGGAGAAGGTTTGCCAGATTGCTGCCTGGATTAGAGGGATTCAGCTACAGTACGAGGAGAGGTGGGATGAACTTGGATTGCTTTCGCTGGAAGTTGAGGGAAAACCTGATAGAGGTATATAAAATGATGAGGCATAGACAGGGTAGACAGTCTGAACCTTTTTCCCCCAGGGTGGAAATGTCCAGCACTAGAGGACATAGCTATGAGGTGAGAGGGAGAAACCAGTGGAGGCCGGTTCTCTGGATGCTTTCAAGAGAGAGCTAGATAGGGCTGTTAAAGATAGCGGATATGGGGAGAAGGCAGGAACGGGGTACTGATTGGGGATGATCAGCCATGATCACATTGAATGGCGGTGCTGCCTCGAATGGCCTACTCCTGCACCTATTGTCTAATGGGCAAGTTTTTACACAGATTGGTGGAGGCCTGCAATGTATTGCCTGGGGTGGTGATGCATTCAATAGACAGGTGCAGGAGGAGGCCATTCGGCCCTTCGAGCCAGCACCGCCATTCAATGTGATCATGGCTGATCATCCCCAATCAGTACCCCGTTCCTGCCTTCTCCCCATATCCCCTGACTCCGCTATCTTTAAGAGCCCTATCTAAGGATAGGATACTGGTGTTTAAGAGTCTTTTAGGATCGACACGCAGGAATGGAGGGACGTGGATCATGTACAGGGAGATTATGTCCGATTAACCTGGTATCAGGTTCATGTTCGGAACCATTATTGTTGGGCCGAAGGGCACATTCCATTCCTGTTTAGCACGGTGGCGCAGCGGGTAGTGCTGCTGCCTCACAGCGCCGGAGACCCGGGTTCGACCCCGACCACGGGTGCTGTCTGTGCGGAGTTTGCACATTCTCCCCGTAACCTGCCTGGGTTTTCTCCGAGATCTCCACTTTTGCTTCCCACACTCCAAAGACGTGCAGGTAAGTAGGTTGATTGGCTTGGTGTTGGTGTAAATTGTCCCTAGTTTGTGTGTGGGATAGTGTTAGTGTGCGGGGGTCGCTGGTCGGTGCGGTCTCGGTGGGCTGAAGGGCCTGTTTCCGCGCTGTATCTCTAAACTAAATCTGCCTGGACTGTTTGCAACTTTCATGAATGAACGTGGAATGTCCCGATTTAGGGTAAGCTGCTCCCTCGTTGTTTCCTGTTATTCTGCTGATGCTCACTTTCTCACGGATCAGGAGTCACAGTCAACTCGAGGAACTGCAGATGCTGGTTTAAAAAAAGGCACAAAGTGCTGGAGTAACCCAGCGGGTCAGGCAGCATCTCTGGAGAACATGGATCGCCAATGTTTCGGGATGCTGCGAAGGAAATAAGCACCTTCCTCTCAGCCAACATTGTACCTCTACATTTTCTTGACCAGCATCAGCTTTGATCTGTCCTTTTCACACCTGACCCTTCCATATCTCTACTCTCCTGACTCTCAGTCTGAAGAAGCGTCTCGACCTGAAATGTCATCCATTCCTTTTGCCCATTGTTCCCTGTGGGCTAGGTTTAAACGAGTTAAGACAATGGCCCGTTTTCTTTATCATTGTCACTTTTTTGTATATCTTTCATTATATAACATTTCATTATATAGACAATAGGTGCAGGAGTAGAGGCCATTCGGCCCTTCGAGCCTGCACCGCCATTCAATGTGATCATGGCTGATCATCCCCAATCAGTTCCCCGTTCCTGCCTTCTCCCCATATCCCCTGACTCCGCTATCTTTAAGAACTCTATCTAACTCTCTCTTGAAAGTATCCAGAGAACCGGCCTCTGAGGCAGAGAATTCCACAGACTCGCAACTCTCTGGGTGAAAAAGTGTTTCCTCTTTTCCGTTCTAAATGGCTTACCCCTTATTCTTAAACTATGGCCCCTGGTTCTGGACTCCCCCAACATCGGGAACATGTTTCCTGCCTCTAGCGTGTCCAAACCCTTAATAATCTTATATGTTTCAATAAGATCCCCTCTCATTCTTCTATACAAGCCCAGCCGCTCCATTCTATTAACATTCTATCACTCAGCTGGCTCCGTTCCTACCTTTCCAACAGATCCCACTTCATCTCTCTCCACAACCACACCTCTGCTACAGCCACAGTCACTCAAGGCGTTCCCCAAGGCTCCGTACTCGGCCCCCTCCTCTTCATCATCTACATCCTCCCCCTTGGTCAGATACTCCGCCACTTCAACCTGGACTTCCACTGTTACGCCGATGACACCCAGATCTACCTCGGCACCAAATCCCCCCACAACCCCCCCCCCCCCCTCTCCCATATCAACTCCTGTTTGTCAGCTATAAAAAACCTGGATGCAACATAACTTCCTCAAACTCAACAGCGATAAAACAGAATTCCTCCTCAAAGGCTCCAAATCCACACTCAGCAAAATCAATAACCCCACTCTCACCATCGACGGCACCACTGTCTCCCCATCTCCCCAGGCCCGCAACCTTGGCGTGATCTTTGATTCCACCCTCTCCCTTGAGCCTCACATCCGCCCTGTCATTAAAACCTCCTTCTTTCACCTCCGCAACATCGCCAAACTCAGACCCTCTCTCACACCTCCCGCTGCTGAAAGACTCATCCATGCCTTCATCTCCTCCCGACTGGACTATTGCAACTCACTTCTCCTTGGCATCAGCTCCACCTACATCAACCGACTCCAACTGATCCAGAACGCAGCCGCCCGACTCATCACCCACACCAAACCCTGGCATCACATCACTCCAGTCCTCAAACAACTTCACTGGCTTCCCATCTCCCACCGGATCACCTACAAAATCCTGATCCTCACCTACAAAGCCCTCCACCATCTGCCCCCCGCCCCCCCCCCCCCCCCCCCCCCATATCTCACTGACCTCCTCTCCCCCTACCAACCCTCACGGTCCCTCAGATCCACATCAGCCGGTCTCCTCTCCATCCACAAATCCAACCTCCGCAGTTTTGGGGACAGAGCCTTCTCCAGGGCAGCTCCCAGGCTCTGGAACTCCCTCCCCCAACTGATCCACAATTCCGTGTCCCTCACCATCTTCCAGTCCCGCCTCAAGACCCATCTCTTCACCTCTGCCTATCCTTAGCCCCACGTCCCCCTCCCTTTTCATCTGTGCATGAATTGCCTCATATTGTGTTTTGAGTTGAATTCTGTCTTTACTTTGTGTACTAGTCATGTCTCTACTATTTATTTCATTCCCCTTACATGTTTTTCCTCTACCTGCTAAATTTTTGTAAGGTGTCCTTGAGACTCTTGAAAGGCGCCCATAAATAAAATTTATTATTATTATTATTAACGTATGACAGTTCCGCCATCCCGGGAATTAACCTTGTAAACCTACGCTGCACTCTCTCAATAGCAAGAATGTCCTTCCTCAAATTAGGGGACCAAAACTGCACACAATACTCCAGGTGTGGTCTCGCCAGGGCCCTGTACAACTGCAGATTGTCGTAGTATATCTTTCCACATCACCATCTATATCTCTCGTTTCCCTTTTCCCTGACTCTCAGTCTGCAGAAGGGTCTCGACCCGAAACATCACCCATTCCACCTCTCCAGAGGCTGCCTGTCCCGCTGAGTTACTCCAGCTTTTTGTGTCTATCTTCGGTTTAAACCAACATCTGCAGTTCCGTTTCTGTAACATCTGGAACAGTAACTCACTGTTACACCCGCACTATAGACAAGAGTTTTGTGTGCTTAACATCCCAGTGTGAAGTCGCATAGCTCTCATTGCAACGCCCGGAGTCTGCATTACAGACACACACACACACACACACACACACACACACACACACACACACACACACACACACACAGACACAGACACAGACACAGACACAGACACAGACACAGACACAGACACAGACACACACACACACACACACACACACACGCACATATAGACACACACTCACGTTGATGCACACATACACTATAGAGACACAGAAGCATACACATAGACACACATACACATTTAGATAAACAAGGATACAGGCATGCACACATGGACAGGCATTCAGACACACATCAAGACGCACACACACACAGATATGCACACAATTACAACATACACATCTAAGATAGACACAAAATGCTGGAGTAACTCAGAGGATGAGGCAGCATCTCTGGAGAGAAGGAATGAGCGGCGAATGTCCAACATCATGAGGCATGGATAGGGCGGACAGTCAGAACCATTTCCCCAGGGTGGAAATGTCCTCGGGGACAGAAGATGAGAGGGGCAACGTTTAAAGGGGTTTTGCGGGGGCAAGTGTTTTTGGTGGTGGAGGCAGATATGATGGTGACGTTTAAGGGACTTTTAGATGGGCAAGTGGAAGTGCAGGGAATAGAGGGATGTGGATCACGGGCCGGTTATTTAGTTTCATTCAGAGACACAACATGGAAACAGGCCCTTCGGCCCATCGTGTCCATGCCGACCATCGATCACCCGTTCACACTAGTTCTGTGTTATCCCACTTTCTCATCCACTCCCTACACTCTGGGGGGTAATTTGCAGAGATCCGTTTAACGTACAGACCCGGAGTACATGCAAACCGCACACACACACACTCACCCATCCACCCAAGGTCTCTGGTGCTGTGAGGCAGCAGTCCTACCCGCTGCACCACCGCATACAGCCCATAGCTGGACTGTCCTCACAGTCGAAAGGTCAACGTAGCTGCTACTCTGCACCTCCTCGTTTTTGGTTTTGAGATACAGCGTGGAAAAGGGGCCCTTCAGCCCATCAGCTCCACGCCAACCAGCGATCCCCGCACACTAACACCATCCGACTACACAATACGAACAATTTACCATCTTACCAAGCCAATTAACTTGCAACCCCGTATGCATTTGGAGTGGTGAGATGAAACCGAAGCACCCGGAGAAAACCTACGTGGATTGAGCCCGGGTCTCTGCCGCTGGGAGCATCTCGCTGCGCCACTGTGCCGCCTCTAACTTAAGATAATTCTTCCCTTCCACACGCTGTTCCACCCTGTTGCCAAATACTTCAACTCCCCCTCCCATTCCCACACTGACCTTTCTGTCCTGGGCCTCCTCCACTGTCAGAGTGACTCATTCACTCCAGCGCAAATTGGAGGAACAGCACCTCAGATTCACTCAGGCAGCTTACACCCCAGCGGTATGAACATTGACTTCTCTAACTTCAAGTAAGCATTGCATCCCTCCCTCTCTCTCTCCTCCCCCCCTAGTCTTCGCACTAGTTTGAGTTTCACTTTTGGTTTAACTCCTCATCACCTGCCCCCCCCCCCCCCCACAGCCAACAATGGAGCATTGTGGGCTCCACCTTTCCGTGATCACCGTTGCTTCTTGCATGTTTCCCATTCATTTGCCCAACATCTCCCCGTCTCTCAGTCTGAAGAAGGGCATCGACTCGAAACGTCACCCGTTCCTTTTTTCCCCCCCAGAGATGGTGCCTGACCCGCTGAGTTACTCCTTGCTTTTTGCATCTGCCATCAGTTGAATAGAGTCATAGAGTGATACGGCGTGGAAACAGACAGGCCCTTCGGCCCAACTTGCCCACACCGGCCAACATGTTCCCGCTACACTAGTCCCACCTGCCTGTGTTTGGTCCATATCCCTCCAAACATGTCCTATCCATGTACCTGTCTAAGTTCAGCCGGTTTTAAGTATATGAATCTATGCTGGATTTAAGTAAGTCCCACCATCTATTTGTTTAAACTTTATTGAAGCATCCACTATATTGCAGTTCACTCCATGGACCAGTACCACAGACTGATAGCCAAAGCAGCATAGATTAAGACTCCGACGGTCAAGACGACACTGACAGTCAGAGCCAGGTTGAGTCTGGTGTTACCTGGAAGGTACAAGAATTGTGTTACATCTCCTGAATCTTCAACATGACGATTAAGGCAACACGGCGGCGCAGCAGGTAGAGCTGCTGCCTTACAGCGCTGGAGACCTTCTAGTCAGAGGGTGGTGAATCTGAGCGGGCTGTGGAGGCCACATCAATGGGTATTTTTTATGGCGGAGATAGATAGGTTCTTCGTTAGTACGGGTGCCAGCGGAGAAGGCAGGAGAATGGGGTTGAGAGGGAGAGATAGATCAGCCGTGATTGAATGGCGGAGTACACTTGATGGGCCGAATGGCCTTATTCTTTACCTATCACTTATGAATAATCCCCTGTGACCACGTGGGTTTCTCCGGGTGCTCTGGTTTCCTCCCACACGCGAACGATGTACAGGTTTGTAGGTTAATTGGGTGGAAATAAATTGGAAATTGTCCCTAGTGTGTGGGATAGTGCTGGTGTGCGATGGTCGCTGGTCGGCGCGGACTCGGTGGGCCGAAGGGCCTGTTTCCAGGCTGTATGTCTGAAGTCTAAAGTAGAGCACCCGGTGCAGAGAGTAGTGCGTTCGGCCGAAAGCACTATGGGAACTACACTCGCCCCCCCCTGCAGGAACTATACATCAGAAGGTGCAACTCCAGAACCAGCAACATTATGGGGGACCCCTTCCACCCCAGCAACGGACTGTTCCAGCTGCTACGGTCAGGCAAACGCCTCCGCTGTCAAAACAGAGAGGATGAGAAGGAGTTTCTTCCCAGAGGCCGTTAGGACTATAAACTCTCACCTCACCAGGGACTACCTTACTGTTGTGTTGTGTCTTTTTTAAATTGCTGGGGGGGGGGTTTCTCTCAACAAATATGATTCTGTTCTATCCTGTTTTGTAGGGTTTTTTGCACAATCCGCAAGCATTGCCACTTTTCATTTCTCTGCACATCTCGTATGCGTGTGTGACAAATAAACTTGACTTGACTTGACACACACACACACACACATTCAGCCTCCCGAGGTCAGGATCGAACCTGGGTCTCTGGCACGGCAAATGCTGCCCATAGGTTTCTGAGGAATTCAGTCTTGAACCCTTCCTCTGTGCAATATTGTCTTGATTTGGAAATTGAGATATTCGGGTGTCATGTTGGTAGAGTTGCTGCCTCTCAGCGCCCGAGAACCCGGCTCGATCCTTACTACGGGTGCTGTCTGTATGGAGTTTGTACGTTCTCCCCGTGACCGCGTGGGTTTTCTCCGGGTGCCCCCACACTCCAAAAACGTACAGTACAGGTTTGTAGGTTAAATGGCTTCGATAAGACTGTAAATTTGCCCCAGTGCGTGTTGGATGGTGGTAGTGTACGGGGTGATCGCTGGTCATTGCAGACTCGGTGGGCTGAAGGGCCTGTTTCTGCGTGATATCTCTAAACTCTCAAGTCTTTAACCGCCGGGCTAAGGCCAAGGTCTAGTCAACAGTTCTAGATCCCCTTCTTGTATGGAACGAGCTCCCGGTGGAGTTAGTTGAGACAGGGACTATCGCAATGTTTAAGAAACAGGTACATGGATAGGGCAGGTTTAGAGGGATATGGCCCAACTGCAGTGGCAGGTGAGACTAGTGTAGATGGGACATGTTGGCCGGTGTGGGCAGGGTGGGCCGAAGGGCTCGTTTCCACGTTGTATCACTCTATGACTATGCTTCTTTACAACAAAACTGGAACTTTCCTAAAACCAACATGATCTTGAACCAATCGACACAACCCTAATCCTACCTCAACCACAGAACACTATGGACTTCTTGCACTAACTCGGAGTTGTTTTCTCTTCTAAGTATGTTTTAGAACTAAAGCCTTGAGGGTTTTCTTACACAATAGACAATAGGTGCAGGAGTAGGCCATTCGAGCCAGAACCGCCATTCAATGTGATCACGGCTGATCATCCCCAATCAGTACCCCAGTTCCTGCCTTCTCCCCATATCCCCTGACTCCGCTATCTTTAAGAGCCCTATCCAGCTCTCTCTTGAAAGCATCCAGAGAACCGGCCTCCACCGAGGCAGAGAATTCCACACACTCACAACTCTCTGTGAGAAAAAGTGTTTCCTCGTCTCCGTTCTAAATGGCTGACCCCTTATTCTTAAACTGTGTGTGGCCCCTGGTTCTGGACTTCCCCAACATCGGGAACATGTTTCCTGCCTCTATCGTGTCCAAACCCTTAACAATCTTATCTGTTTCAATAAGATCTCCTCTCATACTTCTAAACTCCAGAGTGTACAAGCCCAGCCCCTCCATTCTCTCAGCATATGACAGTCCCGTCATCCCAGGAATTAACCTTGTAAACCTACGCTGCACTCCCTCAATAGCAAGAATGTCCTTCCTCAAATTAGGGTGTAGAAAACCTACAGTCTCCATTTTGCTAGAACCTTATGTGTGATTGTGACCTGTGACCTATTTGCCTGTGACCTGTATCTCACTGTACTGGAGCAGGTGACAATAAACTTGTGTAGGGAGGAACAGCAAGTGCTGGTTTATACCGAAGATAGACACAAAGCGCTGGAGTATCCGACACACTGGGGGACAATTTACAGAAGCCAATTAACCTTCAAACCTGAAAATAGACACAAAACGCTGGAGTAGCTCAGCGGAACAGGCGGCATCTCTGGAGAGAAGGAATGGGTGACATTCCGGGTCGAGACCCGAAACCCGAAATGCTACCCGTTCCTTCTCTCCAGAGATGCCGCCTGTCCCGCTGAGTTACTCCAGCATTCAGTGTCTTATCATCGGCGTAAACCAGCCACTGCAGTTCCTTCCTACACAACCGACGGACCCGAACGTCTTTGGAGGGTGGGAGGCAACTGGGGCACCCGGAGAAAACCCACACGGTCGCGGGGAGAATGTGCAAACGATCGGTCAGGATCGAACGGGGGCCAACGCGCGCCGCCCGAGGGGACTCTGCCGCAGTTGCTAGGCGTTTGCGGCCTACTTACAAAGGCTTCAACTCAGGTCGATGGCACAAGGTTCTGATGCTCACTTTATTGAACACTAATGATAACACAAACTATTCCAAAAACTCACAGTATTTACAACATCCTTAAATATCAGTAAAACATTTATAAATGGCAGTCTCTTTTGTCAGGCAGTCAAATTAATGGGACTCAACGTCTGAGATAAGGCGGCAGCTCAACTAATCCAGGAGACAGTGACTTTGTGTGGGCGCTAACAAGTGCAAATCTTGGGAGCCTAGAAAATGCTGCCTCTCCTCATGAGGGCTGGGGTCTCGGAGGAATTCTGCAGAAGAGAGAAAGCAAATCAGATCTATGAGGAACCGCACAAAAAAAAAACAATTTAATTTTCAACGTCCTGGGCGATTTTCCCCTCTCCTCCATCCTCTATCCTCGCCCTCTCTTCCCCTCGCCCCTCTCTATCTCTCTCTCTCTTCAGTTGCCTACTGTACCGAAGGTTGGTGGGATGGCGGAGTTGGGCAGGGGGTGGGGAGAGTGGGTGAATTGCAGGGGTTTTTTAGCGGGTGACCAAGATGCCTGGCTCCAAAGGGGCGATCCGGAAAAAAAATCGGGGAGTCTGTCGTGGGACAGCTGAGAAAAATCCAAAATGGAATTTGCCAATACGAATTCAGGTCCTGGTTTTTGCTAAGAGAGGAATTACTGATGCGGGCTGGCTCAATCACTATGTAATCGTGGATGCTGGCAGAAGTTCTAATCCCGGGATAGGAATGGGAATTTATTTTGTTATATCGTGCCAGTGTTTGTGATTCTCTGTAGAAATCGCGGCAGGTTTAACATCGAACGTAGATCAGGAGCAGGCCCTTCGGCCCACAACATTCATGCCAGGTTAATCTAATCTCCTCTGCCTGCACATGATCCATATCCACGTGCCCGTCTAAAATTCTCTTAAACGCCACCTCCACCACCACCCCTGCCAGCGTGTTCCAGGCACCCACTGTGCAAAAAAATTCACCTTTCAACTTTCCTCCTCTGACCTTAAAGCCATGCCCTCTAGTCTTTGACATTTCCACCCTGAGAAAAGATTCTGACTATCTACCCTCTCTTATAATTCTAAACACTTCTACTAAGGTCTCCCCTCCACTTATGACACTCTACAGACAACAATCCAAATTCTCCTTGCAGCTCATCCCCGCTAATCCAGGCAGTTGCTGAGTTACTCCAGCACTTTTCGTAGACCAGCTTCTGCGGTTCCCTGCGAAAACATTCTGATGGACCTCCTAGCCACCCTCTGCAAGGCCTCCACATCCTTCCAGCCATGGGGCGAGCGGAACTCCAAACGCAGTCTAATCAAACGCCTCAGAGATCTGCCACATGACATCCAGAGTCTATATACTCAACGCCTCGACTGATGAAGGCAAGCACACCATCCGCCTTCCTTACAGCTCTGTCCACTTGTGTTGCCACTGTCAGGGAATTAGTGCAAGGTTAGAAAGTCAAGGACTGAAGGGTCCCGACCTGAAACGTCACCAGAGATGTTGCCTGACCTGCGGAGTTACTCCAGCACTTTGTGTCTTTTTTTTTTTAGAAAATAGACTCCCTGACGGCATGGAGGGTAGTTGGGTGTGACATTCCTGGGATGCCCCTCCTGTAGTTCCCTAATTTTACCCCAGGGAGTCAAGGGTGGCACATTGGCGCAGCGGTAGAGCTGCTGCCTCACAGGGCCCAGAGACCCGGGTTCGATCCTGACTAGGGGTGCTGTCTGTATACGGAGTTTGTACGTTTTCCCTGCGTGGGTTTTCTCCGAGATCTTTGGATTCCTCCCACACTCCAAAGACGTGCAGGTTTATAGGTTAATTGGCTGGGTATGAGTGTAAAATTGTCCCTAGTGTGTGTAGGATAATGTTCGTGTGTGGGGATCGCTGGTGGGCGCGGACTCGGCGGGCCTGTTTCCGCGCTGTATCTCTAAACTAAATTCCTATCGTCCTCGATGTAGAGACATTGCTTCGCAAGAGGGACAAGAGGCGCAAATGGGGGAGCTTTGTGAACAGGGATGTAATGCTGAGGCTCTATAAGGCGCTGGTCAGGTCGCATTTGGAGTATCGTGAGCAGTTTTGGGCCCCGTGTCTGAGGAAGGATGTGCCAGCTCTGGAGGGAGGGTCCAGAGGACCCCAGGAATGAGGGGGTTAACATATGATGAGCGTTTGATGGCACTGGGCCTGTACTCGCTGGAGTTTAGAAGGATGAGGGGGGGACCTCATCGAAACTTACTGAATAATGAGAGGCCCGGATGGTGAGAAGATTGGGCTGAAGGTGGGAGGGGGGCAGAGAGAGTGTAGGCAGGAACTGCAGATGCTGGTTTACACCGAAGATGGACACAAAAAGCTGGAGTAATGCAACGGGTCAGGCAGCATCTCTGGAGGAAAGGAATGGATGACGTTTCGGGTCGAGACCCTTCTTCAGACGGAAAGTCAGGGGGGGTGGGAAACAAGAGTCATGAAAAGGTACAGAGAGCGAATGAATAAAAGGTATGAACAAGGCCAAATCAGAGCCAGCAACGATGATCAAGTACAGGTGGAGCCCACAATGGTCCATCGTTGGCTGTGGAGAATGTGTAACGAGTGGATACAAACAATGAAACTAGTAGGATGACTAAGGTGGGGGAGGGAAGGAGAGAGAGGGGATGCAAGGGTGACTTGGTGAGAGACATCATGAGTCATACCGCTGGGCTGTAAGCTGCACAAGCGGAATATGAGGTGCTGTTCCTCCAATTTGTGTGTGGCCTCACTCTGACAGTGGAGGAAGGAGGCCCAGGACAGAGAGAGTCATAGAAATGGTACATCTGATCCCTGGCTCCTGGATGGCCACATGGTCTCAGGTCAGGCGAGGGTCGCTCTGAGCAACATCATCCATTCCTGCAAATCCATGAGTACACGAGGGAAGAACGAGAGGGAACAGGAGCGGGAGTAGGCCATTCGGCCCCGCCAGCCTACCCCGCCATTCAATATGCTGACGACTGATCTAAGGCGGCACACAGTGCCGCGTGACTGGGGTTCGATCCTGACCTCGGGTGCTGTGTGTGTGTGTGTATGTATGTGTGTGTGTTTGTGCGCGCATGTGGTGTGTGTGTCTGTGAGTGCACGTATGATGTGTGTGTGCATATATTTGTGTGTGTATCTGTGTGTCCGTGTATTTGTGTGTGTGTGTATGTTTGTGTCTATGTGTGTGTGTGTATCTGTGTGTGTGTGTACGCGTGTATCTGTGTGTGTGCGCGTGTGTATGTGTGCGTGTGTGTATGTATATGTGTGTGTGTGCGTGTGTATCCGTGTTTTTGTATCTGTGTGTGTGTGTGTGTCTGTATTCGTGTGTGTGCGCATGTGCATATATTTGTGTGTGTGTGTGTGTGAGTGTACATGTGTCTGTGTGGAGTTTGCACGTTCTCCCTGTGACCATGTGTGTTTCCTCCGGGTGCTCCGGTTTCCTTCCGCACTCCAAAGACGTTCGGGGTGTGCAGGTCAATCGGCCCTCTGTAAATTGCCCCCTAGAGTGTAGGGAGTGGATGAGACAGTGGGATAACGTAGAACTAGTGTGAACGGGTGATCGATGGTCGGTGCGGACTCGAAGGGCCAGTGTCCTTGCTGTATCAATTAATTTCAATCCATCAATGTTGTCCTTGGCTCCTGTTCTCCTGTGCCAGCTTCCCGACGCCCACAATCGTTCTAATATTTATCTATCTCTACCTTTAATATACCAAGATGATCCAGCCTAATAATCGTTAGAGTGTGTTAGAGGTGGTAACATGAACACAGATTCCAGAGATTTATCACTCTCTACGAAAATCTCTGTTTTAAATGAACCTTCCCTGACCCTCTTCCCCCCCCCCCCCCCCCCCCCCCCCCCCATTCTACTCTGTCCCCTCAGGGTCCTTTTACATAGAACATAGACAGTACATCACAAGAACAGGCCATTCGGCCCACAATGTCTGTGCCAAACTTGATGCCAAGACCATTTCTTATCTATCTGTGCATAACCCTGCATATCCATGTGTCTGTCCAAATGCCTCTTAAACGCCACTATCGTATCTGCCTCCACCACCACCTCTGGCAACGCGTTCCAGGAACCCACCACCCTCTGTGTAAAATTAACCTGCCCCGCACATCTCCTTTCAACTTTGCCTCTCTCACCTTAAAGTTGCGCCCTCTGGTATCTGATTTTTTTCTATCCTGGGAAAAAGATTCTGACTGCCTACCCAATCTATGCCTCTCATAATTGTATAGACTTCTATCAGGTCTCTCCCCCCCCCCCCCCCTCGACCTCCAGCGTTCTGGAGAAAATAATCCAAGTCTGTCCCACCTCTCCCTGTAGCTAATGCCCTGTAATCCGGGCAGCGTCCTGGTAAACCTTCTCTGCACCCTCTCCAAAGCTTCCACATCCATTCTGCAATGGGGGTGACCAGACCAGAACCAGACCAATACTCCAAATGATCAGCCAAGATTAAATGGCGGAGTAGACTTGATGGGCAGAATGGTCTAATTCTGCTCCTATCACTTATGAACTTATGACTTTGACCCCACGATCTCTCATGTACATCAATGCCATTACCTACACATCTTGGCCCTAACATTCAATTACAATGGTCGAATATAAGGGGAAAGTTTATAGTCATTTGCCAAGATTTCACAATCTCTCTGCATCCCATTGCATGTCTGAGGAAGGGTCTCGACCCGAAACGGCACCTATTCCTTCGCTCCATAGATGCTGCCTCGCCCGCTGAGTTTCTCCAGCATTTTTGTCTACATCCCATTGCAGAATCACAATAACCTCTCTAAGAAGGGTCTCGACCTGAAACGTCACCCATTCCTTCTCTCCAAAGACGCTGCCTGTCCCGCTGAGTTACTCCAGCACTTTGTGTCTTCCTCTTCACTGAATATCGTTCCGCCTATTTTTGAACAAATCAGCATGTTTGGAAACGGTGTATTTTGTTCCTTCCTGCAGGTCCTTGATAGAAACAGCAAACAATTGGGGGTCCAGGAACCAATCCATGGGGTAATCCACCAGTCACATCCACCAGCTTGAAAAGGGACCCGTTTATTCTAGCTCAGTGTGGCGGCCATTTTGTGTGTGGCCATCTTGAGTACCTCACGGCTAGGTCTTGGTGGAGTGAAGACAGGGGCAATTGGTGGAAATGTAGTCATAGAGTGACACAGCGTAGATACAGGCCCTTCGGCCCAACTTGTCCCATCTACACTAGTCCCACCTGCCCACGTTCAGCGCATATCCCTCCAAACCTGTCCTATCCATGCGCCTGTCTGTTTCTTAAACGTTGGGATAGTCCCAGCCTCAACTACCTCCTCCGGCAGCTCGTTCACCGCCATATCCCAAAGCGACTGGTCGAAAGAGGCCATTCGCTCCTTCAACTTGAGCCTAGCCCATGAGATTGAGCCGTGAGTCCAAGCTCATTTCTTGCATCACACCACCCTGAGTTGTCCACCCCGACCCAGGCCGTGACTAGGCCAGCTCTATCCTGTGGGTGGTCACAGTGAGAGTCCAAGGTGAGAACTTCAACGGCAATGTTGGCAGCTCCATGGACCAGCTTACAGATCCTCAAGTTCAACTGCGATGGGTCAAGAATTTAATTTCCCTCCTTGGGTTTAGTTGTGTCATCTCCAAAATTCCATAAGTTCATAAGATGTTGCAGAAGAATCAGCCCACTCAGCCCATCAGGTCCACTCTGCCATTCAATCATGGCTGATCTATCTCTCCCTCTCAACCCCATTCTCCTGCCTTCTCCCCATAACCCGACACCCATGCTAACCAAGAATCTGTCAATCTCCACCTAAAAAATATCCACTGACTTGGCCTCCACAGCCTTCTCTGGCAAAGAATTCCACAGATTCACCACCTTGTGAAATTCCTCCTCATCTCCTTCCTAAAGGAACGTCCTTTAATTCTGAGGCTGTGCCCTCTGGTCCTAGACTCTGCCACTAGTGGAAACATCCTCTCCACATCCGCTCTATCCAGGCCTTTCACTATTCGGTAAAGTTTCAATGAGGTACCCCCTCATCCTTCTAAACTCCAGCGAGTACAGGCCCAGCGCCGTCAAACGCTCGTCATATGTTAACCTAATCATCCCTGGGATCATTCTCGTAAAGCCAATTGATGAATGGGTTCCTCAATTTTGGCTCCAATAAGCCATTGGCTCAGAAAAAACAGGCAGGACTGGACTGCACGGTGGCGCAGCGGTAGAGTCGCTGCATCACAGCGCCAGAGACCCGGGTTCGATCCTGACCACGGGCGCTCTCTGAATGTTTGCATGTTCTCCCCGTGACTCAGTGGGTTTACTCCAGGTGCTCCGGCCTCCGGTTGCCTCCCACACTCCAAAGACGTGCATGTTTGTAGGTTAATTGGCTTCTGTAAATTGTCCCCTAGTGTGTAGGATACCAGTGGAAGCGGGTGATGGCTGGCTAGCGCTAACTCAGTGGGCCGTTGGGCCTTTTTCCACGCTGTATCTCTAAAGTAAACTAAAAAAGGTTCTTGTTAAGACTCGTTACGTGTTAAACCATTCATTGTGCTACCCTGGACATGGAATAACGTCTCAACCTCAGACTAGCTTTAATCAGACTTGCACTAAACTTTATTCATGTTATTCCCTTTATATAGACAATAGACAATAGGTGCAGGAGTAGGCCATTCTGCCCATCGGGCCAGCATTGCCATTCAATGTGATCATGGCTGATCATCCCCAATCAGTACCTCGTTCCTGCCTTCTCCCCATATCCCTTGACTCCATTAACTTTAAGCCCTATCTAGCTCTCTCTTGAAAGCATCCAGAGAACCGGCCTGTGAGGCAGAGAATTCCACAGACCCACCACTCTCTGAGAAAAAGTGTTTCCTCGTCTCCGTCCTAAATGGCTTACCCCTTATTCTTAAAACTGTGGCCCCTGGTTCTGGACTCCCCCAACATCGGGAACACGTTTCCTGCCTCTAGCGTGTCCAAACCCTTAACAATCTTATATGTTTCAATAAGATACCCTCTCAGCCTTCTAAACTCCAGAGTGTACAAGCCCAGCCGCTCCATTCTTTCAGCATATGACAGTCCCGCCATCCCGGGAATTAACCTTGTAAACCTACGCTGGGCTCCCTCAATAGGAAGAATGTCCTTCCTCAAATTAGGGGACCAAAACTGCACACAATACTCCAGGTGTGGTCTCATTAGGGCCCTGTACAACTGCAGAAGGACTTCTTTGCTCCTATACTTGACTCCTCTTGTTGTAAAGGCCAACATGCCATTCACTTTCTTCACTGCCTGCTGTACCTGCATGCTTACTTTCATAAACTGATGAACCCCTAGATGCCGTTGTACTTCTCCTTTTCCCAACTTGACGCCATTTAGATAGTAATCTGCCTTCCTGTTTTTGATACCAAAGTGGATAACCTCACATTTATCTGCATTAAACTTCATCTGCCATGCATCTGCCCACTCCCCCAACCTGTCCAGGTCACCCGGCATTCTCATTGCATCCTCCTCACAGTTCACACTGCCACCTAGCTTTGTGTCATCTGCAAATTTGCTAATGTTACTTTGAGAATCCCTTCATCCAAATCATTGATTATCATGCGTCTATCTGTACACTGTGGACGGCACGATTGTAATCATGTATTGTCTTTCTGCTGACTGGTTAGCACGCAACAAAAGCTTTTCACTCTACCTCGGTACACGTGACAGTCGACTGAACTGGGAGGATTTACAAGAATGCCGCCAGGACTCGAGGGCCTGAGCTACAGGTCAGGCAGGCAAGGACTGTCTCATCCTCTTTGGAGCGCAGGAGGATGAGGGGTGATCTTACAAAGGTGTATAAAATCATGAAGGGTATTGATAGCGTGGATAGCATGGTGTCTTGTATCCAGAGTAGAGGAATCAAGAAACTAGGGGAGACAGGAAAGACTTAATAGGAACCTGAGGGGCAACTTTTTCACTCAGATAAAGGGCCTGTCCCATTTTCACGACCTAATTCACAACCTTTTTTTACACATGGACATTTTTCATCGTGTTAGAAAAAACGCCCCGACCTACTTGAGGTCACGAGTACCTACAACTAGCATCACGGCCTGCTACGACCTACCTATGACCCCGTGACGAGCAAAGATCCTATAGCGGAGCAAGATAGACCTCTCCTGCTAAATGCAATGGGCTGACGTGTAGTACGCAACGGAGCGGAACGTGGGACTTTTTTTCATCCATTTCAATAACCCGACCCGACTTTGGGTATCCCTCTCGCAGTGTAATCAACGTTGCGGGGGAACAGTTTGTGTTAATAAATTATAATTCTGAAAATGAGGAGAAGATTTTTACCAAAGAACTTTGATTTTTACGAGGATGTTTCCGTAACCGGCTTCCGTCTCCGCGCTAGTATCTTTGCTCCGCGGCGATGGGATCTTTGGTGTGGAGACGGAAGCCGGTTACGGAAATGGGGCCGAAAATTACCCACGAATCTGCCCATGACCGTACGACGTCCTTTTCGTCGAGTGGTCTATCTTGCTCGCTATAGGATCTTTGGTGACGACCACACTGTGGTGACGACCATGCCTCTCATAATTTTATATAGTTCTATCACTTCTCCCCTCAACCTCCAACACCACTAGATGCCGACCTAGAATTCTGGCTCATTCGTTTCATAAGGGATATACTTGATAAGTTCGAGCAATCATTAAAGATTTAATAGGAACCTGAGGGGCAACTTTTACACACAGAGGGTGGTGGGTGTATGGAACGAGCTGCCGGAGGAGGTAGTTGAGGCAGGGACTGTGCCGACATTTAAAAGACATTTGGACAGGTACATGGATAGGACAGGTTTCGAGGGATAGGGGCCAAACGCGGGCAGCAGGGATTTGTGTAGATGGCTGGCATGGGCAAGTTGGGCCGAAGGGCCTGTCTCAATGGTGTGATTCTAAATTGTCATATAGTAGTTTAGAAGTTGCACTTTTAGTTCAGTTTAGTTTAGATACTACGTAGCAACAGTCCCTTCGGCCCACCGAGTCCGCGCCGACCAGCGATCCCCGCACGCTAGCACTATCCTACACACTAGGGATAACGTACAATTTTTATCGATGCCAATTAACCTACAAACCTGCACGTCTTTGGCGTGTGGAAGGAAACCGGAGCACCCGGAGAAAACCCACGAGGTCACGGGCTTGTTACTGTGCTGTATCTGTACATTTAGACCTTAGAGAT
Source organism: Amblyraja radiata (assembly GCF_010909765.2). NCBI lineage: Eukaryota > Metazoa > Chordata > Chondrichthyes > Rajiformes > Rajidae > Amblyraja > Amblyraja radiata. Next base: position 9,342 of record NW_022630150.1, on the reverse strand, counting down.
ACAGCGCGAAAACAGGCCCTTCGGCCCACTGAATCCAACAATCACCCTGTAAGCCAGAACGATCCTACACACACTGGGGACAATTTACAATTTTACCGAAGCAAATTAACCAACAAACCTGCACGTCTTTGAAAAACCGAAGAAAACCCACGCAGGTCACAGAGTGTACAAACTTCGTGCAGGCAGCACCTGTAGTCGGGATCGAACATGGGTCTCTTGTGCTGTGAGGCAGCAGCTCCACCCGCTGCGCCACCGTGCCCCCCCCACTTACTGCCATTCACAGAAAGCAAACCCAACTGGGATGTCCCAACCTTTGCCATGGCAACAGGCATCAGTATAAGACGGAGCCTTGGAAAGCAATTATGGAGAAAACTAGGCCACAAGTTACAGAATAAGGCCATTCGGCCCATCAAGTCTACTCCTACATTCAATCATGGCTGATCTATCTCTCCCTCCTAACCCCATTCTCCTGCCTTCTCCCCATAACCCCCGTACTAATCAAGAATCTATCTCCGCCTTAAAAATATCCATTGACTTGGCCTCCACCGCCATCTGTAGCAATGAATTCCACAGATTCACCACCCTGACTAAAGAGATTCCTCCTCATCTCCTTCCTAAAAGTACATCCTTTTATTCTGAGGCTGTGCCCTCTGGTCCTAGACTCTCCCACTAGTGGAAACATCCTCTCCACATGCACTCTATCCAGGGCTTTTCACTATTCGGTAAGTTTCAATGAGGCCGCCCCTCATTCTTCTAAACTCCAGCGAGTACAGGCCCAGTGCCGTCAGATGCTCATCATACGTTAAACCACTCATCCCCGAGATAGTTCTCGTAAACCTCCTCTGGATTGAGCAGTGCCTCTGTGGAGCCCCAGCATTACATCCCTGTTTTAGTATTCTATTGCGGGTCGAAGGGCCTGTTCCTGTGCAGTTCTGTGCTGTGTTAACTAAAATGGCGATGGGAGGTTTCAGTCTGGTTTCCTACAGTGGACTGGGTGTGAGGAGGAAACAGGAGGGGAGTTGGAATTACCCGCGGGGTAAGTCGGCAGTGACGGTATCTCACGCCCAGTCGGCCCAGCCCGCCTGCCGCGGGTGGAGGGCCCACGGAGGGCCGATAAGCAGACCGGCTGCGGGAGGGAGTGCACAGCCTGAAATGTTGCCATGACAACGGGCCTTCATGGTCAGGTCAGCCAGCACCGCCATGATCACATTGAATGCTGGTGCTGGCTCGAAGGGCCGAATGACCTGCCCTTATTGTCCATTGTCTAAGAACCCTGCACTTAGAACAACGGGGACTTGAAAATGGCGACTGTGAACCGTCTCAGTGCGCTAATGCTCTACGAAGATAGGCACAAAATACTGGAGTAACTCAGCGGGACAGGCAGCATCTCCGGAGAGAAGGAATGGGTGATGTTTCTGGTCGAGACATCTTCTTCAGACTCAGGGGATTGGGAGACGTATAGATGCGGAAGGGTAAGGTGTTAAAAGGACAGATCAAAGCAGACGACGGTAGAGGAAAATGTGGAACGGTTCATTGTTGGCTGAGGGGTAGACGGGCATACAGACAGTAAAATTAATCCGGAGGAATTAGTCGGAGAACTAGGGTGCGGGAAGGGCGGAAAGCAAGGGCTACTTGAAGTTAGAGAAGTCAATGTTCATACCGCTGGGGTGTAAGCTGCCCAAGCGAAATATGAGGTGCTGTTCCTCCAATTTGCACTGGGCCTCACTCTGACAGTGGAGGAGGCCCAGGACAGAAAGGTCATGTGGGAATGGGAGGGGGAGTCCAAGTGTTTAGCAACCAGGAGATCAGGTAGGAGAAATTGCTGTTTTTGCTGACCCTAACCTTTACTCCGCCCCACCCCTCCCCGCCTCCTACCTCACTCCACCTCCCGCCCCCCCCCCCCCCCCCCCCTGTCAGGGTCCCAGCCCAAAACATCGCCCGTTCATCTCCCTCCACAGACGCTGCCTGACCTGCTGAGTTTCCCCAGCACCTTGCTTTGTTGTCCCAGAATCCGTTATTTCTTGTGTCTCCTTAAAACCTTTATTTGGGGGTGTAAGTAAGACAAGGCCAACACTAGATGCTGGGGGTGTGTGTCGTCTACGAGACATATAATCCCTGTCACCCCGACATCCCATTCAATTGTCTATCAGTGTCTGTGTCTGTGTGTCTATATATGCGTGAAGTAATGTGAATCTGTGTATGTGTCTGTGTGTGTGTCACACATATGTGTGTGTGTCTGTGTCTGTGCTTCTATGTATATGTGTGTGTGTGTCTGTGTCTGTGCGTCTGTGTATGTGTGTGTGTGTGTCTGTGTGTGTGTCACACATATGTGTGTGTGTCTGTGTGTATGTGTCTGTGCTTCTATGTATATGTGTGTGTGTGTCTGTGTGTGTGCGTCTATGTATGTGTGTGTGTCTGTGTGTCTATATATGTGTGAAGTGATGTGAATCTGTGTGTGTCTGTATGTGCATCTATGTATGTGTGTGTGTCTATGTATGTGTGTGTGTATGTGTCTATATATGCGTGAAGTAATGTGAATCTGTGTGTGTCTGTATGTGCATCTATGTATGTGTGTGTGTCTATGTATGTGTGTGTGTGTGTCTATATATGCGTGAAGTAATGTGAATCTGTGTGTGTGTGTGTGTGCGTCTATGTATGTGTGTTGGTCTGTGTGTGTGCGTCTGTGTATGTGTGTGTGTGTGTCTGTGTGTGTGTCACACATATGTGTGTGTGTCTGTGTGTATGTGTCTGTGCTTCTATGTATATGTGTGTGTGTGTCTGTGTGTGTGCGTCTATGTATGTGTGTGTGTGTGTCTATATATGCGTGAAGTGATGTGAATCTGTGTGTGTCTGTATGTGCATCTATGTATGTGTGTGTGTCTATGTATGTGTGTGTGTATGTGTGTCTATATATGCGTGATGTAATGTGAATCTGTGTGTGTGTGTGCGTGCGTCTATGTATGTGTGTTGGTCTGTGTGTGTGTCTATGTACGTGCGTGTGTGTGTAGGTATGTGTGTGTGTGTGTGTGCCTAGGTATGTGTGTGTGTGTGTGTGTCTATGTATGTGTATCTGTGTGTGTGTCTATGTACGTGTGTGTGTGTAGGTATGTGTGTGTGTGTGTGTGCCTAGGTGTGTGTGTGTGTGTGTGTGTGTGCCTAGGTATGTGTGTGTGTGTGTGTGTGTCTATGTATGTGTATCTGTGTGTGAATGTGTATCTGTGCGTGTGTCTGTGTGGAGTTTGCACGTTCCCCCTGCGACCTCGTGGGTTTCTTCCGGGTGCTGCGGTTTCCTTCCACATCCCAAAGACGTGCAGGTTGGGGGGGTGTATTCGGCCGCTGGGAATTGTCTCTAGTGTGTGGGTGGGGGTGGGGGGGGGGGTGTAGAATCTGGTGGGGTGAGTGGGCGGTGATTGATGAGAGTTTGGGAAAGAGAATTATAAATTGGGTCAGGGTTGGACACGGATTTAATGGGTCAGTTTCTGCGCTGTTTCTCTCCACAAGAAATCACCCCAAACCCCTCCCCGCACCCTGCTATCTTCTGGTGGTAAATTAAAAATTAAAAAAAATCTAAATAAACATTTTTCAAAGAAAAAAATATAGACAATAGACAATAGGCAGAGAACTCGACAGACTCACAACACTCTGTGTGAAAAAGTGTTTCCTCGTCTCCGTTCTAAATGGCTTACCCCTTATTCTTAAACTGTGTGGCCCCTGGTTCTGGACGCCCCCAACATCGGGAACATGTTTCCTGCCTCTAGCGTGTTCGAACCCTTAATAATCTTATTAAACTCCATTCATAGAAACAGAAAATAGGTGCAGGAGGAGGCCATTCGGCCCTTCGAGCCAGCACCGCCATTCATTGTGATCATGGCTGATCGTCCCAAATCAATAACCCGTGCCTGCCTCCTCCCCATTCTGGAGCATAATGAGGCCGCGACCAGTTCCCAGAATGCGGGAACTGCCCATGACCATGGAGGCGACTCCCCGGCAACCATCCACGACCATGTGGCGACTGTATAGTCTCCTGCAGTCACCTAAAAAATCATCTAAGTGGGACAGGGCCATTAGTGTGCAGGGGGGGATCGCTCGCTGGGCCGAATGGCCTGCTGGTTCCACAATTTGTATCCTGAACTATATAATGAACTGAACTGAACTGGAGCGCTGTAAGCGCTCTCACGGTGACCACCCTCCCTCCGTACCATCTCCTGGCTCTGCCTCTCCTCTCTCTCACTTGGCACTGGCAGCTCTAATGATCACAGCGGGCAGCAGCATCTGCCTATCTTCCTGGTCATGGACGTGAAGCAAACCTTGGCGGCTCCGTCCTGCTGCTCATCCGAGGCTGCGACATTGACAGAGATAGTGTCAGGATCAAAGTGCTGGAAAGGACGCGGCAGAATTGGGCCATCGAGTCCACTCCGCCATTCGATCCCGGCTGATCCTAAGGGCAAGGAGGTCCTACTGCTGTTGTACGGGGGCCCTGGTGAGACCACACCTGGAGTATTGTATGCAGTTGCGGTCTCCTAATTTGAGGAAGGACATTCTTGCTATTTAGGGAGTGCAGCGTAGGTTTACAAAGTTAATTCCCGGGATGGCGGGACTGTCATATGCTGAGAGAATGGATCGACTGGGCTTGTATTCACTGGAATTTAGAACGATGAGAGGGGATCTTATTGAAACATATAAGATTATTAAGGATTTGGACACGCTAGAGGCAGGAAACATGTTCCCGATGGAGCGAAGGAAATAGGCAACGTTTCGGGTTTCAGCCCGAAACATTGCCTATTTCCTTCGCTCCATAGATGCTGCTGCACCCGCTGAGCTTCTCCAGCTTTTTTGTGTGCCTTCGATTTTCCAGCATCTGCAGTTCCTTCTTAAACAACATGTTACCGATGTTGGGGGAGTCCAGAGCCAGGGGGCCACAGTTTAAGAATATGGTGTAAGCCATTTAGAACAGAGACGAGGAAACACTTTTTCACACAGAGAGTGGTGTGTCTGTGGAATTCTCTGCCTCAGAGGTCGGTTCTCCAGATACTTTCAAGAGACAGCTAGATAGGGCTCTTAAAGATAGCGTAGTCAGGGGATATGGGGAGAAGACAGGAACGAGGTACTGATTGGGGATGATCAGCCATGATCATATTGAATGGCGGTGCTGGCTCGAAGGGCTGAATGGCCTACTCCTGCACCTATTGTCTATTGTAACTCTAAAACACGGAACTTGGAACAGGACAGCAAAGAAGCAGGCCCTCAATGTCCGTGCAGAAAGTAAAGTAAAGTCGGGGGACGGGACCCAACGGGTCCTCACTTGGATCACTAGATCCTCACTTGGTCTAGTCCCTTTGCCCCTCTCACCTTAAACCTATGAGTTGGTTTGGAAAAGTGGTTCAGGTGAGATGGGTTGGTAGGGAGAAGGGGTGGGAGGTGGAGTGGGATGGGCGGGTAGGGGGAAGGGTCGCAAGTATCACACTGTATCACTCTATGACACGAACATGGATAGTTAATCGGTCACAGGAGCAGAATTAGGCCAACAGGTCTACTCCGCCATTCAATCATGGCTGATCTATCGTTCTCCTGCCATCTTCCTGTAACCTCTGACACCCTTACTATCAAGAATCTCTCAATCTCTGCCATATAGCTATTGATGGCCTCCCCCGCCCTCTGTGGCAATAAATCCTACAGATTCACCACAAAGAAATTTCTCCTCATCTCCTTTTATTCTGAGGCTGTTGCATCTGGTCCTAGACTCTCCCACTAGTGGAAACATCCTCTCCACATCCACTTTATCCAGGCCTTTCACCATTCGGTGGGTTTCAATGAGATCCTTTCTTCCCCTCATCCTTTTAAACTCCAGCTAGTACAGGCCCAGTGCCGACAAACGCTCATCATATCAAATGGTGGAGGCCATGTCAATGGATATTTTTAAGGCAGAGATGGGCAGATTCTTAATTAGTACGGGTACAGATATGGATGGGCAATAAATGGCAACAATGATAGCGATGGTCTTATCCCAAAAAACAGGAGGGAAAGATTTACGAGGATGTTGCCAGGACTAGAGAGTCGGAGCTACAGGGAGAGGTTGAGCAGGCTAGTACTCTATTCCTTGGAGTGCAGGAGGAGTGAGGGGCGATCTTATAGAGGTGCATAAAATCATAAGAGGAATAGATCGGGTGGATGCACAGAGTCTCTTGCCCAGAGTAGGGGAATCGAGGACCAGAGGACATAGGTTTAAGGTGAAGGGGGAAAAGATTTAATAGGAATCTGAGGGGTAGCTTTTTCACACAAAGGGTGGTGGGTGTATGGAACGAGCTGCCGGAGGAGGTAGTTGAGGCTGGGACTATCCCAACGTTTTAGACAGGTACATGGATAGGACAGGTTTGGAGGGATATGGACCAAGCACAGGCAGGTGGGACTAGTGTAGCTGGGACATGTTGGCCAGTGTGGGCAGGTTGGGCTGAAGGTCCTGTTTCCATGCTGTATCAATCTATGACTTTTGGAGTGGAGTTAAACGGGACAGGGAGAGGCCAGGCGATTTAGGGAAGAAATTACTTGACTTTAGATGTTACAGACACAGCACAGAAACAGGCCGTTCGTCCAGCCGAGTCCGCGCCGACCAACGATCACCCCAGACTCTAGATCTATCCTACACACACACACACACTAGGGACAATTTACAACTGTTACCGAAGCCAATTACCTACAAACCTGCACGTCTTTGGTGTGTGGGTGGAAACTGGAGCAGCCGGAGAAAAAAGGCTTAGAAAGGAAAAATATGTTAGTCAGTTGAAGACTATTGTCATCTAGGCATTCATCCACATTGGTGTTCATTCTTACTTTAGATACAGCGTGGAAACAGGCCCTTCGGCCCACCGAGTCCATGTCGACCAGCAATCACCCGTACACACTAGTTCTACGCTATCCTGTTTTAGCATCCTGCACACTAGGCCCCAATTTACAGAAGCCAATTGACCTACAAAGCCGCACGTCTTTGGGACGTGGGAGGAAACCGGAGCACCCGGAGGAAACCCACGCGGTGACAGGGAGAAGGTGCAAACTCCACACACAGACGAGCACCCGTAGTCAGGATGGAAGCTGGGTCCCTGATCTATGCTGCATTTGTCCTGGGTGTGTGTGTGTGTGTGTGTGTGTGTGCGTGCGTGCGTGCGTGCGTGCGTGCGTGCGTGTGTGTGTATGTGCGCATGCGTGCGTGTGTGTGTGGAGGGTGCTTTGTTGTTCCCCTCTTGTTCCTAACTTGGGAGAGAAAGAGATAAAGAGGAGGCTACACTCTGTGTCCAGCCCGTGATGTCCCAGTGCTGGGGGGGGTGTGTGTGTGATTGTGTGAGTGCGTTTGTGACGGGATTGTGTAGAGGGAGGTTTAAGGGCCTGTCCCACTTACGCAACTTTATCAGCAACTTGCCGGCACCCGTCATAGGTTGCAGTGGGTCGCCGAAAAATTTCAAACATGTCGAAAATCCAGCGGCGACCAGAACAAGGTGCGACTCTTTGGGCGACTACTCACGGCCATACAGGCTTCATCCCGCGACATGTCGCCAGGGTGTCACCTGTATGGTCGTGAATCGTCTCCTCAGTCGCCCAGATTCGTAGCGTCTTTCTGGATTTTCACCATGTTTGAAAATCTTCGGCGACCTGCAACAACCTATGACGGGTGCCTGCAGTCGCCGAAAAAAGTTGCGTAAGTGGGACAGGCCCTTTACTCTGTGTCTAACTGTGGCTAACTCTATGTGTGTGTGTGTGTGTGTGTGCGTGCGTAAGTGTGAGTGTGTGTGTGTGTGCATGCGTAAGTGTGAGTGTATGTGTGTGTGCGTGCGTGAGTGTGAGTGTGTATGTGTGTGTGCGTGCGTGAGTGTGAGTGTGTATGTGTGTGTGCGTGAGTGTGTGTGTGTGTGTGTGCGTGCGCGTGAGTGTGTGTGTGTGAGTGTGTGTGTGTGTGACGGGATCGTATAGAGGGAGGTTTACTCTATGTCTAACCCCCCACCCTGGGAGTGTGTGTGTGTGTGACGGGATCGTATAGAGGGAGGTTTACTCTATGTCTAACCCCCCACCCTGGGAGTGTGTGTGTGTGTGACGGGATCGTATAGAGGGAGGTTTACTCTATGTCTAACCCCCCACCCTGGGAGTGTGTGTGTGTGTGTGTGTGTGTGTGTGCGTGGGTGTGTGCGTGTGTGTGTGAGTGCGTGTGTGTGTGTGTGTGTGTGTGTTTGTGTGTGTGTGCGTGAGTGTGTGCGTGTGTGTGTGAGTGCGTGTGTGTGTGTGTGTGTGTGTGTGTGTGTGTGTGTGTGTGTGTGTGTGTGTGTGTGTGTGTGTGTGTGTGTGTGTGTGAGACGGGCCGGTGTTAGAGGGAGCTTTAGCTGGTAACTAGTCCATGCTATACCTGACCTGGGTAAATCTGCTGATCATCTTGTTCCCTGTACTTATACCCCTCATCGTGTACGGCTGGGGAGAAAAATCATAGCATAAGCATAAATTAGATAATTGAAATACACTTCATATTATCCTGGGATGAATTGTCTGCTGGTCAGCTGTTTCTGAAGTACAAAGGCTGGTGTAGGAGGAGGTGAGATCTTGCAATCCCTGGTTTCCAGGGGGGAATTTTGGCACAACACTTTTTTAATGCTTGTTTGCTGTGAATTTGGTGAATTAAAGTTGTACCTGCCCCCCCGAACGCCAGCTAGCACTACCTGGCCCCAGATCAGTAAACCCACCCGCTCTCCCAATGCCCCCCCCCCTTTCCTCCCCCCTGGTCTGTGAGAGGGGGGGCGAGAGTGGGCAAGTAGGGGGGGGGGGGGGGGGGGGAGACAGGAGGGGGATGAAAAAAATGACGCAAAACTATCGGGTCATCGCAAGAGCCCAGTGAGATGGGGAGAGGGAGTTGGGGGCGAGGGGGGAGAGAGGGGGAGCGAAGAAGGGAGAGTAAGAAGGAAGAAAAAGAGAGACGAGGGGATGGGCTAGAGAGAGAGAGAGAGAGAGAGCAGAGGGGAGTGAGAAAGAGGCAGAGAGAGAGAGAGAGACGCGAAGGGCCCTACCTCCGGCTACGGGAGTCACGATCGTCCCGTCAACAAATAACAGAAGAGATTTGAACTTTTATTTCGCCTTCCATCACAGTGAAGAATGTGGAGGAGTCACTGTGGTGGATGTTCATGTTAAAATGTATTTTGTGTGTTCTGTTGCTTTTTATCTGTATGACTGTACGGCAAATCAAATTCCTCGTATGTTGCAAAACATACTTGGCTAATAAAGTATTATTGTGATTGTATTGTAGAGAGAAAGAGAGAGGGGGTAGAGAGAGAGAGAGCGAGAGAGAGAGGGGTGGATGGAGAGAGAAAATGG
>NW_022630149.1:890540-956786 GCF_010909765.2 Amblyraja radiata | reverse complement strand
CCTTGCAGACTCTCTGAAGTCGTACACGGTGACCCTGGGTCAAGTGATGAACATCACTGGTCTGCCTCCCATCAACCTGAACGACTCCACCTACGACGGCGGCAAACTCGGCAGGTAGGGGGCGCCGCGGAGCGACACGGAGCGGGCGGGCAGAAGGTTGGCAGACGGCGATCGATGCCCACCTCTACATGGGGTCCGGTGCCCGCTAACGGTGTGGGCTCGCTGGACACGGACAGAGACACGCGCGCACACACACACACACACACACACACACACACACACACACACACACACACACACGGGGAGAGGGGCGCTCCTGCACACGCACATAGGCAGTCACACGCATATGCAGACGTGCACACTCACATGCCACCACTGCATGTGTATACACACGCACACATCTACACATGCACACATACAACTTTGTACATGCACATGCATGTATTCACGTATGTGCGCACAAACGTACGTTTGCAAACTCACATGTTTACACATGCATGTACATACATGTCCACGCACTAATGTATGTACATGCGCATTCTGTGTGTGTGCATTCGCGCATGTACACCCATGCACGTAGGCACCTGTGTATATGCACTTACGCACATGAGAGCACAAGCCGGTGTGCATGCGTGCACACAGTCACAAATACACACAGACGCACCGATACACGTAGACACACGTGCATACACACATGCACACAGACTAACACACACACTCACACTCGCACTGATACACGCAGAGACACAAGCACTCTTAGACGCACACACACACACACACACACACACACACGCACGCACACACACACACACACACACACACACACACACACACACGCACGCGCACGCACACACACACACACACACACACACACACACACACACACACACACACACACACACACACACACACACACACACCCCTGGTGTTCCCTGTTGGGAAATTTGTTGGCAGGAAGTGAAGAAGGCCATTCAGCCCCTCAATCCTCTCTACCCCTTCCTACAGGGTGACTCTAAAGCAGAGCTGCGAACCCCATCCTTTGTCCCGGAACCCCGGCTCCATCCCTGGCCACGAGGGGGGGGGGGAGGGATGGGACGTGTCGTCTAAGCTATAGGGAGAGGTTGAGCAGGCTGGGTCTCTATTCCATGGAGCACAGGAAGATGAGGGGAGATCTTATAGAGGTGTACAAAATCATGAGAGGAATAGATCGGGTAGACGCACAGAGTCTCTTGCCCAGAGTAGGGGAATCGAGGACAAAGAAACATAGAAACGTAGAAAATAGGTGCAGGAGGAGGCCATTCGGCCCTTTGAGCCAGCACCGCCATTCATTGTGATCATGGCTGATCGTCCCCAATCAATAACCCGTGCCTGCCTTCTCCCCATATCCCTTGACTCCACTAACCCCTAGAGCTCTATCTAACTCTCTCTTTAATCCATCCAGTGATTTGGCCTCCACTGCCTTCTGTGGCCGGGAATTCCACAAATTCACAACTCTCTGGGTGAAAATGTTTTTTCTCACCTCAGTCTTAAATGGCCTCCCCTTTATTCTAAGACTGTGGCCCCTGGTTCTGGACTCGCCCAACACTGGGAACATTTTTCCTGCATCTAGCTTGTCCAGTCCTTTTATAATTTTATATGTTTCTATAAGATACCCCCTCATCCTTCTAAACTCCAGTGACATAGCTTCAAGGTGAAGGGGAAAAGATTTAATAGGAATCTGAGGGGTAACTTTTTCACACAGAGGGTGGTGGGTGTATGGAATGAGCTGCCAGAGGAGGTAGTTGAGGAGCCACCTAGGATTAATTATTGTAAACCTATGGTTAGTCAGGGGCAGCCAATGATTTGTCGGGGGCCGGCTATGGTCTGTCGGGGGCAACCTATGGTCTGTCGGGGGCAACCTATGGTTTGTCGGGACCGGCCTATGGTTTGTCGGAACCAGCCGATGATTTGTTGGAGGGGGGGAAGCTAGTCTATGGATTATCAGGGGGGTGGTAACCAGGTTTAAGGTGGCGTGTGGAAAATATTTTGTAAGAATCTGAGGAGCAACCTTTTCACACACAAGGTGGGCGTATGGAACGAGCTGCTGGAGGAGGGAGCTGAGGCTGGGGCTAGCCCAACGTTTAAGAAACAGTTAGTATGTGAACGGGGCAGGATTTGAGGGATGTGGGCCAAATGCGGGCAGGTGGGACAAGTGTAGATGGAGTAACTCAGCGGGACAGGCGGCATCTCTGGATAGAAGAAATGGGTGATGTTTCAGAGGTCGAGACCCTTCTTCAGGTGGGACTTTGTTGGCCTTTTTGTGGGCAAGTTGGGCCGAAGGGCCTGTTTCCACACTGTTCTCGAATGCACGCCCTAACTCTTTCCCCCCCACCCCGCTCTCTCCCCACCTCTCACCTGCCATCGCAGTCTGCATTATGGAGGGCTCGGACAGCTGACGGACGGGGTGCTGGGCTTGGACGACTTCACCCAGAGCCACGAGCTGCGTGTGTGGCCGGGCTACGACTATGTGGGCTGGGCTGCCGCCACCCAGACCGACGGCCGCGTGCAGATGGACTTCCACTTCGACAGCCTCTGCACCTTCGAGTACATGAAGGTGAGACCTTCTCCTGCCCTCTCCCCATCATAACAAGAGGAGTTGAGTATAGGAGCAAAGAGGTCCTTCTGCAGTTGTACAGGGCCCTAGTGAGACCACACCTGGAGTATTGTGTGCTGTTTTGGTCCCCTAATTTGAGGAAGGACATTCTTGCTATTGAGGGAGTGCAGCGTAGGTTTACAAGGTTAATTCCCGGGATGGTGGGACTGTCAGATGCTGAGAGAATGGAGCGGCTGGGCTTGTACACTCTGGAGTTTAGAAGGATGAGAGGGTATCTTATTGAAACATATAAGATTATTAAGGGTTTGGACACGCTAGAGGCAGGAAACATGCTCCCAATGTTGGGGGAGTCCAGAACCAGGGGCCACAATTTAAGATAGACAAAAGTGCTGGAGAAACTCAGCGGGTGCGGCAGCATCTATGGAGCGAAGGAATCGGAGGGAGGAGGAGAACTAGGTCAAAGTAGGCATACCTTGAAGAGATTTTGCAGTGGAGTACACAAAATGTTTAAGAAACTCCATAGATGCTGCCGCACCCGCTGAGTTTCTCCAGCACTTTTGTCTCCTTTCGAATTTCCAGCATCTGCAGTTCCTTCTTAAACACGCCACAGTTTAAGAATAAGGGGTCGGCTATTTAGAACGGAGACGAAGAAACACATTTTCACACAGAGGTGTGAGTCTGTGGAATTCTCTGCCTTGGAGGCCGGCTCTCTGGATACTTTTAAGAGAGAGCTAGATAGGGCTCTTAAAGATAGCGGAGTCAGGGGATATGGGGAGAAGACAGGAACGGGGAACTGATTGGGGATGATCAGCCATGATCACATTGAATGGCGGTGCTGGCTCGAAGGGCCGAATGGCCTCCTCCTGCACCTGTTGTCTATTGTCTATTCACCTGGAGCCGCCAGCCCGGCCCATCCCCCTGCCCCGACTGTCTGAAGAAGGGTCACGACCCGAAACGTCGCCCGTTCCTTCTCTCCGGAGGTGCTGCCTGACCCGCTGAGTTACTCCAGCGTTTTGTGTCTGCCATCGACCAAGCTGAAGTAGACACGGTGGCGCAGCGGTAGAGTTGCTGCCTCACAGCGCCAGAGACCCCGGTTCGATCCTGACTACGGGTGCTGTCTGTACGGAGTTTGCACGTTCTCCCCGCGACCTGCGTGGGTTTTCTCCGGGTTCTCCGGTTTCCTCCCGCATTCCAAAGACGTGCAGGTTTGCAGGTTAATTGGCCCAGAAAAAAATTACACAGATGAAAGATATCTGTGTCGATTTTGGTCATAAAGGCTTTTGGCCTTCATCAGTCAGATATAGAGTGTAGAAGTTGGGAGATTGTGTTGCAGTTGTATAAGACGTTGGTGAGACCGCATTTAGAATATTGTGTTCAGTTCTGGGCACCGTGTTATAGGAAAGATATTGTCAAGCTTGAAAGGGTTCAGAGAAGATTTACGAGGATGTTGCCAGGACTAGAGGGTGTGAGTTATAGGGAGAGGTTGAGTAGGCTGGGTCTCTATTCCATCGAGCGAGCGCAGGAGGATGAGGGGAGATCTTATAGAGGTGTACAAAATCATGAGAGGAATAGATCGGGTAGTCTTTTACCCAGAGTAGGGGAATCGAGGACCAGAGGACACAGGTTCAAGGTGAAGGGGAAAAGATTTAATAGGAATCTGAGGGGTAACTTTTTCACACAGGGGCATGGATGTATGGAACGAGCTGCCAGAGGGGGTAGTTGAGGCTGGGACTATCCCATCGTTTAAGAAACAGTTGGACAGGTACATGGATAGGACAGGTTTGGAGGGATGTAGAAACATAGAAATTAGGTGCAGGAGTAGGCCATTCGGCCCTTCGAGCCTGCACCGCCATTCAATATGATCATGGCTGATCATCCAACTCAGTATCCCGTACCTGCCTTCTCTCCATACCCTCTTATCCCCTTTAGCCACAAGGGCCACATCTAACTTCCTCTTAAATATAGCCAATGAACTGGCCTCGACTACCCTCTGTGGCAGAGAGTTCCAGAGATTCACCACTCTCTGTGTGAAAAAAGTTCTTCTCATCTCGGTTTTAAAGGATTTCCCCCTTATCCTTAAGCTGTGACCCCTTGTCCTGGACTTCCCCAACATCGGGAGCAATCTTCCTGCATCTAGCCTGTCCAACCCCTTAAGAATTTTATAAGTTATATGGACCAAGCGCAGGCAGGTGGGACTAGTGTAGCTGGGACATTGTTGGCCGGTGTGGGCAAGTTGGGCCGAAGGGCCTGTTTCCACACTGTTTCACTCTATGACTAGTGTAGCTGGGACATTGTTGGCTGGCGTGGGCGAGTTGGGCCGAAGGGCCTGTTTCCACACTGTTTCACTCTATGACTAGTGTAGCTGGGACATTGTTGGCCAGTGTGGGCGAGTTGGGCCGAAGGGCCTGTTCGCACACTGTATCACTCGATGACTCTATATAAAAGGGACGACATTTAGAGCATTGGTCCCATTATAGATAAGAGGTTCAGCAAGGTTCGTTGTAGGGGTGGTGGGGTAGAGGGGCTGGCACGGTGTTGAGGGGCCGAATGGCCGTATCTCTTGCAGCTGACCTCTCTGGCGGTGCTTCTGTCACAGGTCCACTGCAACAACATGTTCAGCCACGGGGTGAAGGCCTTCAGCCGGGCGGACTGCTTCTTCGGGACGGGTGAGACGGACTCCTGGGACCCGGAGCCGGTCAGCACCGTGACGGTACTCGATGACATGAACCCCAGTGCCCGCTACGTCAAGGTGCCGCTGGGCCAGAGGGCGGCCGCCAGCCTCCGCTGCCACTTCTACTTCGCCGATGACTGGATGCTCTTCAGCGAAGTCTCCTTCCATCTGGGTAAGTAAATCGGTAATCCCAGGAGCGGAATTAGGCCATTCGGCCCATCCAGTGTGGCCGAATTTACAGTATTGTGTTGAGTTCTGAGTTCTGTGTTGAGTTTAGAACGGAGATGAGGAAAAACATTTTCGTTAGAACGGAGATGAGGAAAAACGTATTCATTTGAACGAAGATGAGGAAATTCTTTTTCACTAGAACGTAGATGAGGAAAAACTTTTCCATTAGAACGGAGATGAGGAAAAAGCTTTTCATTTGAACTGAGATGAGGAAAATCTTTTTCACTAGAACGGAGATGAGGAAAAACGTTTCCATTAGAACGAAGATGAGGAAAATGTTTTTCATTCAAACGGAGATGAGGAAAAACGTTTTCACTAGAACGGAGATGAGGAAAAACGTTTTAGTTACAACGGAGATGAGGAAAAACGTTTTCATTGGAACAGATGTGAAAGTTCGTTTCGTAAAAAGCAGATAGCAACAAACGTTGAAGGTAGACCACGGCAATCTTTAATTGATTCGTCAGACGGAAGTGGCGAGATTACATGAGCACAAACGTTGCTCAGTGCTTCTCGGGCTCCCACTCACAGAACAAATGAGAGTTAGCACAATTATACATTTTTCTTATCAGTAACACACTCCTACCAAGTCTGAATATGGCATGACTGAAAGATTCTCTAGCCTTTCACAAGATAGGAAAGCTGGGTCCAAATCGAACTCAGCCAATATTATTACTTATCTCTGGAGCGTCAGCTATTTTTTTTCAATCTGGGCATCTTTGTGGCCTTGAAAGAAGCACATGTTATTAGGCAGGCTTCCATCTTAATGTCTTTATTGAAAAGAAGACCTGTCCTCCATATTGTGTTCCATATAATTTACAAAGTAATTCAGACTTGGCACCGAGCCATTCTTTTGTTCTGCTTGACCATGCTTTTGTAGAAGAACGGCTCCATTTTAGATTTGACTATTAGATTTGACTATTAGCTCTTTCACGGAGATGAGGAAAATCTTTTTTATTAGAGCAGAGATGAGGAAAAATGTTTTCATTCGAACGGAGATGAGGAAAAACGTTTCCATTGGAACGGAGATGAGGAGAAACTTTTCCATTGGAACGGAGATGAGGAGAAACTTTTCCATTAGAACAGAGATGAGGAAAAACATTTTCATTCGAACGGAGATGAGGAAAAACGTTTTCTCCAGAACGGAGATGAGGAAAAACGTTTCCATTAGAACGGAGATGAGGAGAAACTTTTCCATTAGAACAGAGATGAGGAAAAACGTTTTCTCTAGAACGGAGATGAGGGAAAAAATTTTCATTAGGATGGAGATGAGGAAAAACCTTTCACCTAGAGAGTTAGTGAATCTGTGGAATTCTCTGCGTGGGCGAAAGGCAGTGGAGGCCGATTCTCTGGATGCTTTCAAGAGAGAGTTAGATAGAGCTCTTAAAGATAGCGGAGTCAATAGACAATAGGTGCAGGAGTAGGCCATTCGGCCCTTTGAGCCAGCACCGCCATTCAATGTGATCATGGCTGATCTTCCACAATCAGTACCCCGTTCCTGCCTTCTCCCCATATCCCCTGACTCCGCTATCTTTAAGAGCCCTATCTAGCTCTCTCTTGAAAGCATCCAGAGAACCTGCCTCCACCGCCCTCTGAGGCAGAGAATTCCACAGACTAACAACTCTCTGTGGAAAAAGTGTTTCCTCGTCTCCGTTCTAAATGGCTTACCCCTTATTCTTAAACTGTGTGTGGCCCCTGGTTCTGGACTCCCCAAACATCGGGAACATGTTTCCTGCCTCTAGCGTGCCCAATCTCTTAACAATCTTATATGTTTCAATGAGATACCCTCTCCTCCTTCTAAACTCCAGAGTGTACAAGCCCAGCCGCTCCATTCTCTCAGCATATGACAGTCCCGCCATCCCGGGTTCTCCGATATCTTCGGTATCCTCCCACACGCCAAAGGCGCAGAGCTTTGTAGGTTAATTGGTTTGGTGTACGTGTAAATTGTCCCTAGTGTGTGTGTAGGGGGTAGTGTTAGCGTGCGGGGATCGCTGGTCGTTGCGGACTCGGTGGGCCGAAGGGCCTGTTTCCGCGCTGTATCTCTAAATTAAATTAAACACTCTCTCCCCGACTGTCTCGCTCTTTCTAGGCTCTGACCCCACCACCCCGCTGCACACGGATCTGAAGCCTCGCGCCAACCCACCTCCAGAATGGGGGACCTTAATCCCACCCTCGGGAATGTCCACTGCCAGCCATCGGATGGACGGACTGACGCCCACCGTCAGTAACCTAGGTAACGCTCGCCGCCGGGCCACGAAGGGGGTTGGCGCGAGTCTGCGTTAATCGGTGCGGCGGGTGGAGCTGCTGCCTCACAGCGCCAGACGCCCCGGGTTTGATCCTGGCCTCGGGTGCTGTCTGTACGGAGTTTGCACGTTCTCCCGATAACCGCGTGGGTTTTCTCCGGGTCTCCGCTTTCCTCCCACACTCCAAAGACATTCAGGTTTGTAGGTTAATTGGCTTGGTGTAAATGTAAACATTGTCCCTAGTGGGTGTAGGATAGTGTTAGTGTGCGGGGATCGCTGGTCGGAGCGGACCCGATGGGCTGAAGGGCCTGTTTCCGCGCTGTATCACTTTTGGCCAGAATGAGGGCAGGGACTGTCGACGCGAGGAACTGCAGATGCTGGAATCTTGCGTTTAGTGCAAAAGCGCTGGAGTAACTGGGTTGGTCGGGAAGCGCCTGTGGGGAGAATGGACGGGCAACGTTATGGGGTGTTGAAAGGTCCCGAGCCGAGATGTCCTCTGTTCCTTTCCACCCTCATTGCTCTTCCAACCTCCTGTCCTCTCTTCCGCCCGTTCCCCTCGCAGATTTGGATTCGTCCCCAGAGTCTGGCCGGCCGGTTGCCAAGGCCGACCATAGCAACACGTCAATGCTGATTGGATGTTTGGTGGCCATTATCCTTCTCCTCCTCATTGTCATCTTCATCATCTTGTGGCGCCAGTACTGGAAGAAGCTGCTCGGCAAGGTAGGCTTCCGAACCGCCCTTCCATCAGCGAGGGTCGCCAACTTCCTCGCTCCCAACTAAGGGACGGGAGGACAAAATACGGGACAGGTGCAGCAGGCAGTGAAGAAAGCGAATGGTATGTTAGCTTTCATAGCAAAATGATTTGAGTATAGGAGCAGGGAGGTTCTACTGCAGTTGTACAGGGTCTTGGTGAGACCACACCTGGAGTATTGCGTACAGTTTTGGTCTCCAAATCTGAGGAAGGACATTATTGCCATAGAGGGAGTGCAGAGAAGGTTCACCAGACTGATTCCTGGGATGTCAGGACTGTCTTATGAAGAAAGACTGGATAGACTTGGTTTATACTCTCTAGAATTTAGGAGATTGAGAGGGGATCTTATAGAAACTTACAAAATTCTTAAGGGGTTGGACAGGCTAGATGCAGGAAGATTGCTCCCGATGTTGGGGGAAGTCCAGGACAAGGGGTCACAGCTTAAGGATAAGGGGGAAATCCTTTAAAACCGAGATGAGAAGAAATGTTTTCACACAGAGAGTGGTGAATCTCTGGAACTCTCTGCCACAGAGGGTAGTCGAGGCCAGTTCATTGGCTATATTTAAGAGGGAGTTAGATGTGGCCCTTGTGGCTAAGGGGATCAGAGGGTATGGAGAGAAGGCAGGTACGGGATACTGAGTTGGATGATCAGCCATGATCATATTGAATGGCGGTGCAGGCTCGAAGGGCCGAATGGCCTACTCCTGCACCTATTTTTTATGTTTCTATGTTTCTAAATTCCCCACGGCAATTCGTTGACCGACTGGGCCGTGGCTGGGTGAATGATGAGTTGGCCCCGGGTGCTGGACTGCACACAAAGCCCAGCCGGCGGGGCCAGCTGAGGAGTTTTGGCCCGGGGGGCCACGTCGCGCGCAAAGTCCGGCGCCCCATCCAACTCACGAACCGACGGGGAGAAGGAGGGAGGGGTGGTGTCGGCGGTCAGCGAAGGTGCCAAGGCCGGGCTGCCGACCAACCGACGGGTCCATGGGCGTGGCGCTGCTGCTGCTGCTGCTGCTGCACTCCACGGGCTGCACTACGTCGGGACGAGCGATGCGGGGTCCGACCCGACAGTCCCCTCGACCCGAGTAGCAGCGGTCAAATACGGGACAAGGGCGAAACCAATTTAGCCCAATATACGGGATGTCCCGGCTAATACGGGACAGTTGGCAACACTAATTCCGTACGAGTCACTTCTACCCCATTGCGGTAATTGGACTTTGTCTCTGGATCTGGTGCTGAGAACTATATCCTGCACTCTGTGTCTTCCCCTTTGCTCCACCTGTTGTACTCGAGTTTGACTTGCACTCATGCATGGGATATCTGATAGCATGGAAAACAAAGCTTATCACTTTACCTCGGTACACGTTAGACGAAAGAAAGGGCTAGATAGGGCTCTTAAAGATAGCGGAGTCAGGGTGATATGGGGGGAAGGCAGGAACGGGGTACTGATTGGGGATGATCAGCCATGACCACATTGAATGGCGGTGCTGGCTCGTAGGGCCAAATGGCCTCCTCCTGCACCTATTGTCTATTGTTTATTGTTGCTTCCACTGGTGGGAGTGTCTAGGACTAGAGGTCACAGCCTCAGAATTAAAGGACGTTCTTTTAGGAAGGAGATGAGGAAGAATTTCTTTAGTCAGAGGGTGGTGAATCTGTGGAATTCTTTGCCACAGAAGGCTGTGGAGGCCACATGTCAGTGTATATATTTAAGGCAGGGATAGATAGATTCTTAATTAGTATAGGTGTCAGATATTATGGGGAGAAGGCAGGAAAATGTGGTTGGGAGGGAGAGATAGATCAGCCATGATTGAATGGCGGAGTAGACTTGATGGGCCGAATGGCCTAATTCTCCTCCTATCACTTATGATCGTATGATCTTAAAGTAAGAAATGGAGTAGAGTATTAAATGAGAAATAGGAGGAGAGTATGAAAAGCGTGGAGCGATTGTAATATGTGATTGTAGATCTGCTTCTGTGGCTAGAACACGACTAGTCACCTGAGTTGGCCACCATCTTGGAAGCAGTCTTCCAAGAAGGGAGGCTAAACTAAGCTAAGCTAGGGTCAACTAAAGCTGGGGTCAACAGAGCTAGGGTCAACTAAAGCTGGGGTCAAAGTTGAGTCAACAGAGCTGGGGTCAAAGTTGGGTCAACAGAGCTGGGGTCAACAGAGCTAGGGTCAACTAAAGCTGGGGTCAAAGTTGGGTCAACAGAGCTAGGGTCAACAGAGCTGGGGTCAAAGTTGGGTCAACAGAGCTGGGGTCAAAGTTGGGTCAACAGAGCTGGGGTCAACAGAGCTAGGGTCAACTAAAGCTGGGGTCAAAGTTGGGTCAACAGAGCTAGGGTCAACAGAGCTGGGGTCAAAGTTGGGTCAACAGAGCTAGGGTCAACAGAGCTGGGGTCAACTAAAGCTGGGGTCAAAGTTGGGTCAACAGAGCTAGGGTCAACAGAGCTGGGGTCAAAGTTGGGTCAACAGAGCTAGGGTCAACAGAGATGGGGTCAACAGAGATGGGGTCAACAGAGCCGGGGTCAACAAAGCCAGGGTCAACAGAGCAGGGGTCAACAGAGCTGGGGTCAACAGAGCCGGGGTCAACAGAGCCGGGGTCAACAGAGCCGGGGTCAACAGAGCCGGGGTCAACAGAGCCGGGGTCAACATCCAGGGTCAACAGAGCCGGGGTCAACAGAGCCGGGGTCAACAGAGCCGGGGTCAACAGAGCCGGGGTCAACAGAGCTGGGGTCAACAGAGCTAGGGTCAAAGTTGGGTCAACAGAGCTAGGGTCAACGTAAGTAAACTAAACAAACATGACAAGAGTGAGCGCTAACTGTCCCCCACTGTCCCCAGGCCCAGCGTCGGATCTCGGATGGGGACCTGACCGTTCGCCTCTCGCTGCCCAGCGACACCATCGTCATCAACAACACGCAACCCAGCGGGGCGGCCAGCCGCCACTCCAACCTGTACGAGCGCATCAGCTCGGGCGAGCTGGAGTACCAGGAGCCCAGCCGGCTGTGCATGAAGCTGCCCGACCTGCCCACGGCTGCAGACAACCCAGGTGAGGGGGCTGCAGGAGGGGGAGGGGGGGGGGAGGGACTGGCAGGTCGAGGGTTCCCGGAGGGAGTGACCCTCACGGTGGGGCCTGAGGGTCGGGTGTAGGGGATCAGACAAGATCCACGGTTGGTCGGTGAGCTATGGCTGGTGTTGGTTGAACGGGACCTTGATGCCCATGTCCAATAGTCCAATAGGCATCTTGGAGACATCAGGAACTGCAGATGCTGAATTTATTTATTTTATCTTAGTTTATTTGACTTGACCTCCCTTCACTTGTCTTCCCTGGACTTCCCTTGACTTGACGTCACTGCCCTTGACCTGACCTCACTTCCCTTAACCTCACTCCCCTTGGCTTCCGTTGACTTTCCTTTTCACAAGTACAGAACCAGGGGCCACAGTCTTAGAATAAAGGGGAGGCCATTTAAGACTGAGGTGAGAAAAAACTTTTTCACCCAGAGAGTTGTGAATTTGTGGAATTCCCTGCCACAGAGGGCAGTGGAGGCTAAATCACTGGATGGATTTAAGAGAGAGTTAGATAGAGCTCTAGGGGCTAGTGGAGTCAACGGATATGGGGAGAAGGCAGGCATAACCATATAACCATATAACCATATAACAATTACAGCACGGAAACAGGCCATCTCGACCCCTCTAGTCCGTGCCGAACACATAGTCTCCCCTAGTCCCATATACCTGCGCTCAGACCATAACCCTCCATTCCTTTCCCATCCATATAACTATCCAATTTATTTTTTAAATGATAAAAACGAACCTGCCTCCACCACCTTCACTGGAAGCTCATTCCACACAGCTACCACTCTCTGCGTAAAGAAGTTCCCCCTCATGTTACCCCTAAACTTCAGTCCCTTAATTCTCAAGTCATGTCCCCTTGTTTGAATCTTCCCTACTCTCAGTGGGAAAAGCTTTTCCACGTCAACTCTGTGGGTTACTGATTGGGGATGATCAGCCATGATCACAATGAATGGCTCAAAGGGCCGAATAGCCTCCTCCTGCGCCTATTTTCTATTTTCCAATACCGCTGGGGTGTAAACTGCCCAAGCGAAATATGAGGTGCTGCTCCTCCAATTTGCGGTGGGACTCACTCTGGCCAAGGAGGAGGCCCAGGACAGAAAGGTCGGATTCGGAATGGGAAGGGGAGTCGAGGTGCTGAGTTGTCCTCCAGATTCGGGGACAGTTTCGGCCTAGCTGTTATCAGGCAACTGAACCATCCTATCACCAGCTGGAGAGTGCTCCCGGCCTCCCATCTACCACATTGGAGACCTCTGCACCATCTTTAGTTGGACCACACTGGACTTTATCTTGTACTAAACGCTGCATCCTTTAGCCCTCTATCTTTACACTGTGGACAGGTTGATGTGGTCTTGCACTGACTGGACAGCACGCAACAAAAAGCTTTTCACTGACAGAGTCAAGAGAGTTTATTGTCATGTGTCCCAGATAGGACAATTAAATTCTTGCTTGCTGCAGCACAACACAATATTGTAGGCATAAATACAGAACTGATCAGTGTGTCTATATACCATAGAATATATATATACACATTACAGTTCAGAGTTTGTTTGAAGTTGTGTTTAATAGCCTGATGGCTGTGGGGAAGTAGCTATTCCTGAACCTGGTTGTTGCAGTCTTCAGGCTCCTGTACCTTCTGCCTGAAGGCAGCGGGGAGATGAGTGTGTGGCCAGGATGGTGTGGGTCCTTGATGATGCTGCCAGCCTTTTTGAGGCAGCGACTGCGATAGATCCCCTCGATGGTGGGGAGGTCAGAGCCGATGATGGACTGGGCAGTGTTTACTACTTTTTGCAGTCTCTTCCTCTCCAGGGTGCTCAAGTTGCCGAACCAAGCCACGATGCAACCGGTCAGCATGCTCTCTACTGTGCACCTGTTGAAGTTCGAGAGAGTCCTCCTTGACAAGCCGACTCTCCGTAATCTTCTCAGGAAGTAGAGGCGCTGATGTAGAGGCTTTCTTTATAATCGCATCAGTGTGCTGGGACCAGGAGAGATCTTCGGAAATGTGCACGCCCAGGAATTTGAAGCTCTTGACCAATGTACAAAGGAAAAGATGGGATAATTTTCCAATTTCAGTGTGTTGGGCCAACAATGTTTACGACACTTGCTCTTGGTGTGTAGCTGGCAGCGGTAGAGTTGCTGCCTCACAGCGCCACAGACCCGGGTTCCATCCCGACCACGGGTGCTGTCTGCACAGAGTTTGCACGTTCTCCCCGTGACCTGCATGGGTTTTCTCCGAGATCTTCGGTTTCCTCCCACACTCCAAAGACGCACGGGTTTGCAGGTTAATTGGCTTGGTGTAAGTGTAAAAATTGTCCCTAGTGGGTGTAGGATAGTGTTAATGTGCGGGGATCGCTGGTCGGCACGGACCCGGTGGGCTGAAGGGCCTGTTCCCGTGCTGTATCTCTAAACTAAACGAAACAGTCCCCTAGAGTCAGGGGAGAGAGAAACCAGAGATATGGAAGCATAAGGTGCGAAAACGAGAGATCAAAGGGGAAGAAGCTTCAAGGAGAATGTAGGATAGATACTTTCAAGAGAGAGCTAGATAGGGCTCTTAATGATTGTGGAGTCAGGGGATATCAGAATCAGAATCACACTATATTCGCCAAGTATATGTTTTGCAACATATACAAGGAATTTCATTGGCCAGGTCAGTCACACAATTAAAAGAACCAGATCACTCAAAAACACATTTTAACATAAACTCAAAAACACATTAATGATAGCGGAGTCAGGGGATATGGGGAGAAGGCAGGAACGGGGTACTGATTGGGGATGATCGGCCATGATCACATTGAATGGCGGTGCTGGCTCGAAGGGCCGAATGGCCTACTCCTGCACCTGCTGTCTGTTGACTATTGTCTAGGGTTGTGTTGTGTGTCCCCCCTATCCTCCCCCCCCCCCCGATGCCCTCCCATGTGTTTGTTCCACCCCACCCCATACCACCCTCCCCTCCCTGTCGCTCCGTCACCCTTGTTGTTCATCGTCCCTTCTGTTTCCTCCTCTCCGACAGCACTCCTGTTAAACAACCCAGCCTATCACGTGTTACTTTCTCAGCAGAATGGAGCCGATGGCTTCTCCAAGGACCAGATTAAGCCAATCAACACTGATGGTAAGGACCTCACCAAGTTGGGTTGCCGATTGGGTTGAGTTGGGATTGCCCTTGAGGGAGCGCAGCGTAGGTCCACTAGGCCGACCCCCGTGATGGCGGGACTGTCATATGCTGAGGATGAGATAGCCGAACATTTGGATAGATGAGATAGCCAAACATTTGGAGAGCAGGAACAGGATCGGTCGTGGATTTACGAAGGGGAAATCATGCTTGACTAATCTTCTGGAATTTTTTGAAGGATGTAACTAGGAAAATGGACAAGGGAGAGCCAGTGGATGTAGTGTAACTGGACTTTCAGAAAGCATTTGATAAGGTCCCACATAGGAGTTTAATGGGCAAAACTAGGGCACAAGGTATTGGGGGTAGAGTGCTGACATGGATAGAGAAGTGGTTGGCAGACAGGAAACAAAGAGAAGGGATTAACGGGTCCCTTTCAGAATGGCAGGCAGTGACTGGTGGGGCACCGCAAGACTCGGTGCTGGGACCAGCAGTGACTAGTGGGGTACCGCAAGGCTCGGTGCCGGGACCAGCAGTGACTAGTGGGGTACCGCAAGGCTTGGTGCTGGGACCAGCAGTGACTAGTGGGGTACCGCAAGGCTCGGTGCTGGGACCAGCAGTGACTAGTGGGGTACCGCAAGGCTCGGTGCCGGGACCAGCAGTGACTAGTGGGGCATCGCAAGGCTCGGTGCTGGGACCAGCAGTGACTAGTGGGGCACCGCAAGACTCGGTGCTGGGACCAGCAGTGACTAGTGGGGTACCGCAAGGCTTGGTGCTGGGACCAGCAGTGACTAGTGGGGCACCGCAAGGCTCGGTGCTGGGACCGCAGCTATTTACAATATACATCAATGATTTGGATGAAGAGATTCAAAGTAACATTAGCAACTTTGCAGATGACACAAAGCTGGGTGGCAGTGTGAACTGTGAGGAGGATGCTATGAGAATGCAGGGTGACTTGGACAAGTTGGGGGAGTGGGCAGATGCACGGCAGATGAAGTTTAATGTGGATAAATGTGAGGTTATCCACTTTGGTATCAAAAACAGGAAGGCAGATTACTATCTAAATGGCATCAAGTTGGGAAAAGGGGAAGTACAACGGGATCTGGGGTTCCTTGTTCATCAGTCTATGAAAGTAAACATGCAGGTACAGCAGGCAGTGAAGAAAGCAAATGGCATGTTGGTCTTTATAACAAGAGGAGTCGAATACAGGAGCAAAGAGGTCTATCTGCAGTTGTACAGGGCCCTAGTGAGACCACACCTGGAGTATTGTGTGCAGTTTTGGTCCCCTAATTTGAGGAAGGACATTCTTGCTATTGAGGGAGTGCAGCGTAGGTTCACCAGGTTATGGCGGGACTGTCATATGCTGAAAGAATGGAGCGGCTGGGCTTGTACACTCTGGAGTTTAGAAGGATGAGAGGGGATCTTATTGAAACATATAAGATTATTAAGGGTTTGGACACGCTAGAGGTAGGAAACATGTTCCCGATGTTGGGGGAGTCCAGAACCAGGGGCCACACAGTTTAAGAATATGGAGTAAGCCATTTAGAACGGAGACGAGGAAACACTTTTTCTCACAGAGAGTTGTGAGTCTGTGGAATTCTCTGCCTCAAAAGGGCGGTGGAGGCCGGTTCTCTGGATACTTTCAAGAGAGAGCTAGATAGGGCTCTTAAAGATAGCGGAGTCAGGGGATATGGGGAGAAGGCAGGAACGGGGTACTGATTGGGGATGATCAGCCATGATCACATTGAATGGCGGTGCTGGCTGGAAGGGCCGAATGGCCTCCTCCTGCACCTATTGTCTATTGTCTATTGAGACTGAGGGAGGGCGGGCAGGCAGGGAATGGAAGGAGATGGCAGATAGAGGTTATTCGACCAACAAAAGAGGGCCCCTCACCTGCTGAAGAAACTCCTGAAAGAACAGGTTACTGTAGACAGGTGAACCCAAAATGCTGGAGTATCTCAGCGGGGGCAGGCAGCGGCTCTGGAGAGAAGGAATGGGCGACGTTTCGGCCCGAGCCCCTTCTTCAGTCTGAGAGTCAGGGGAGAGGGGAAACCAGAGATATGGAAGTTTAAGGTGTGAAATGGAGACTTCAAAGGGGAAGAGGATCAAGGAAAATGTCGAACAGGTCATTGTTTAGCTCGGGGAAGACAACGAGGCCTACAAAGATTAAATGGTGGGAGAACTGGGAAGTGGGAGGGGATGGAGAGAGAGAGAGAGTGGGAAAACAAGGGCTACTTGAAGTTGGAGACGTCAATGTTCATACCGCTGGGGTGTATTAGCTGCCCAAGCGAAACATGAGGTGCTGCTCCTCCAATCTGCGCTGGGCCTCACTCCGACAATGGTGGAGGCCCGGGACAGAAAGGTCGGTGTGGGAATGGGAGGGATTAGGATCGGTTGAAGGAGCCGCATCGATTCCCGGGTTCAGATCCCACGATGACACTTGCGCAACTTTGGGAAAGTTTGCATGGAACCTGGGACAAGTTAGTGATAGAATGGAATGGGAGTGGGAACTGGCATTCCAGCCTAACTTGCCCACACCGACAAAACATGCCCCGTCTGCACTAAGCTAACTTACCTGCGTTTGGCCCACATCCCGCTAAACCGATCCTGTCCCTGTCACTGTCTGAATGTTTCCTAAATGTTGTGATCGTACCTGCCTCGAGCAGCTGGTTCCACGCACCCGCCACCCTTTGCGTGAAAATGTCGTTTAGTTTTAGAGATACAGTGGGGGAACAGGCCCTTCGGCCCACTGAGTCCACCATGCTGTCCATTGAACGCACGTACACTAGTTCTGTCCTGCGCATTCGGGGGCAATTTACACAGGGGGCAATTATCCTACAGGCTCGCACGTATTTGGGGTGTGGGAGGAAACCGGAGCACCCGGAGCTAACCCACACGATCACAGGGAGGACCTACACACTCCGTACGGACAGCACCTGAGGTCAGGATCGAACCTGGGTCTCTGGTGCTGTGAGGCAGCAACTCTGCCTCTGCGACACCGTGCAGACCAACTTACATCTCCATCTTTCTGTCTCTCTCTCTCTCTCTCTCTCTGTCTCTCTCTCCGCCTCTCTCTCTCTGTCTCCCTCTGTCTCTCTCTGTCTCTCTCTGTCTCTCTCTGTCTCTCTCTGTCTCTCTCTGTCTCTCTCTCTCTCTCTCTCTCTCTCTCTGTCTCTCTCTCTGTCTCTCTCTCTCTCTCTCTCTGTCTCTCTCTGATCTCTCTCTGTCTCTCGTCTCTCTCTCGTCTCTCTCTCGTCTCTCTCTGCCTCTCTCTGTTCTCTGCCTGTCCTCTCTCTGTCTACTCTCTTGTCTCTGTCTCGCCTCTCTCTCTCCTCTCTCTCTCTCTATTCTCTCTCTCTCTCTCTCTCTCTGTCATCTCTTCTCTCTCTCTCTGATATATGCTTCTGTGTCTCTCTCTCTGTCTCCTCATCTGTCATCTCTCTGTGTCTCTCTCTGTCTTCTCTCTCTGTCTGTCTGTCTCTCTCTCTCTCTCTCTCTCACCTAGAGGGCACAGCTTTAAGGTGAGAGGGACAAAGTAGGCAGGGCAGGTTATTATATGTAGTGTCGAGTGGTGAATGGCTGGAAGGTGCTGCAGCAGGTAATGGTTGAAGCAGATAGTGACATTTCAGTGCGTTTTAAACAGCAATATTGATATGGAAGGATATCGATTATGTGGAGGTAGATGTGATGGTCTCAGCATCATGTTCGGCCCAGGCAATATGGGCCGAAGGGCCTGTTCCAGTGCTGGACTGTTTTATGTTCAATGGATATAAACAATAGTTCTCATCGACCCAGATCAATCAAACAGCCGTTCTCTCACCGTGGAGTCTTGTTTTGTTTCGAGAGTCAGCGCGGAAACAGGCCCTTCGGCCCAGCTAGTCCGCGCAGGACCAGCGATCCCAGCTCACTAAAGGGCCTGTCCCTCTTGCCGATTTTTGTCAGCGACTGCCGGTGTCATATTTGGGACGACAGATGGCACAATGGGCTAAGTGTTCGGCTGGCGACCGGAAGGTGGCCGGTTCGAATCCCGCTTGGAGTGCATACTGTCGTTGTGTCCTTGGGCAAGACACTTCACCCACCTTTGCCTGTGTGTGAATGTGTGTGAATGTGTGTGAGTGATTGGTGGTGGTCGGAGGGGCCGTAGGCGCAGATTGGCAGCCACGCTTCCGTCAGTCTGCCCCAGGGCAGCTGTGGCTACAGAAGTAGCTTACCACCACCGAGTGTGACTGAGGAGTGAATGAATAATGCGATGTAAAGCGCCTTGAGTATTAGAAAGGCGCTATATAAATCCCATCCATTATTATTATTATTATATCAGTGTTGCCAAAAGATTTTGAACATTTTGATTTAAAAAAAATTCGCAACACTTGGAAAAACAGCAGCCGAACCAATACGTCACCACGGCGCGAATATTTCGGTGACCTGATACGTCGGTCAATGATGCCGGCAGCCGCCGAAACAAATCGGCAAGTGGGTCAGGCCCTTTGCACTATCCTACGCACACTTAGAGACAATTTACTATTTTAACCAAACCAATTAACCTGCAAACCTGCACGTCTTTGGAGTGTGGGAGGAAGCCAGAGCTCCCGGGGAAAACCCACACAGGTCACGGGGAGAACGTGCAAACTCCGCACAGACTGCATCTGTAGTCGGGATTGAATGAAATTGGCCTGTTGGCCTTCATAACAAGAGGAGTTGAGCATAGGAGCAAAGAGGTCCTTCTGCAGTTGTACAGGGCCCTAGTGAGACCACACCTGGAGTATTGTGTGCAGTTTTGGTCCCCTAATTTGAGGAAGGAGATTCTTGCTATTGAGGGAGTGCAGCGTAGGTTCACCAGGTTAATTCACGGGATGGCGGGACTGTCATATGCTGAGAGAATGGAGCGGCTGGGCTTGTACACTCTGGAGTTTAGAAGGATGAGAGGGTATCTTATTTAACCATATAAGATTATTAATGGTTTGGACATGCTAGAGGCAGGAAACATGTTCCCGATGTTGGGGGAGTCCAGAACCAGGGGCCACACAGTTGAAGAGTAAGGGGTAAGCAACAAGGAAACATTTTTTCAGACAGAGAGTTGTGAGTCTGTGGAATTCTCTGCCTCAGAGGGCGGTGGAGGCCGGTTCTCTGGATGCTTTCAAGAGAGAGCTAGATAGGGCTCTTAAAGATAGCGGAGTCAGGGGATATGGGGAGAAGGCAGGAACGGGGTACTGATTGGGGATGATCAGCCTTGATCACATTGAATGGCGGTGCTGGCACGAAGGGCCGAATGGCCTCCTCCTGCACCTATTGTCTATTGTCTATTGAACCCGGGTCTCTGGTGCTATAAGGTCGCGACACTAGTCTTGGGGCGTAGATTTTGACTCGGGACGACCTCCCCCTTGACCTCCCGTTCCCTCTGCTCTCCTTCCCAGCATGCAACGGGGAGTACGCGGAGCCCGACCTCACCAAGATGGCGGCGGCGCAGGCGGGCTGCCCCAACAGCGTGCCCCACTACGCCGAGGCGGACATCATCAACCTCCAGGGGGTGACTGGGAACAACACCTACGCCGTGCCCGCCCTGGCCGTGGACGGGCCGGCCGGCAAGGACGTGGCTGTCGGCGAGTTCCCCCGGCAACGCCTGGTCTTCCGCGAGAAGCTGGGGGAGGGGCAGTTTGGGGAGGTGAGTAGATGAGGGGGGGAGGGGGGAGGGGAGGAGGGCGTTGAGCGGGCGGGACTATCATCAATGGGTGTCATTAACATCACAAGGAATTGGAGGAGAATTAGGCCATTCGGCCCTTCAAGTCTACTCCGTCGGTCAATCAATAGACTATAGGTGCAGGAGTAGGCCATTCGGCCCTTCAAGTCTACTCCACCATTCAATCAATAGACAATAGGTGCAGGAGTAGGCCATTCGGCCCATCAAGTCTACTCCACCATTCAATCAATAGACTATAGGTACAGGAGTAGGCCATTCGGCCCATCAAGTCTACTCCACCATTCAATCAATAGACTATAGGTGCAGGAGTAGGCCATTCAGCCCATCAAGTCTACTCCACCATTCAATCAATAGACTATAGGTGCAGGAGTAGACCATTCGGCCCTTCAAGGCTACTCCACCATTCAATCAATAGACTATAGGTGCAGGAGTAGGCCATTCGGCCCATCAAGCCTACTCCACCATTCAATCAATAGACTATAGGTGCAGGAGTAGGCCATTCAGCCCATCAAGTCTACTCCGCCATTCAATCAATAGACGATAGGTACAGGAGTAGGCCATTCGGCCCATCAAGTCTACTCCAACATTCAATCTATAGACTATAGGTGCAGGATTAGGCCATTCGGCCCTTCAAGTCTACTCCACCATTCAATCAATAGACTATAGGTGCAGGAGTAGGCCATTCGGCCCATCAAGTCTACTCCACCATTCAATCAATAGACTATAGGTGCAGGAGTAGACCATTCGGCCCTTCAAGTCTACTCCACCATTCAATCAATAGACTATAGGTGCAGGAGTAGGCCATTCGGCCCTTCAAGTCTACTCCGTCGGCCAATCAATAGACGATAGGTACAGGAGTAGGCCATTCGGCCCATCAAGCCTACTCCTATAGATTTGATTATCTACTCAATAGACAATGGACAATAGGTGCTGGATTAGGCCATTCTAAGCCTATCCTATCCATGTACCTATCTAACTGTTTTTAAAACGTTGAGATCGTACTAGCCTCAGCTAACTCCTCTGGCAGCACATTCCATATACCTGCGACCATTAGGCAATAGGTGCAGGAGGAGGCCATTCGGCCCTTCGAGCCAGCACCGCCATTCAATGTGATCATGGCTGATCATCCCCAATCAGTACCCCGTTCCTGCCTTCTCCCCATATCCCCTGACTCCGCTATCTTTAAGAGCCCTATCTAGCTCTCTCTTGAAAGCATCCAGAGAACCGGCCTCCTCCGCCCTCTGAGGCAGAGAATTCCACAGACTCACAACTCTCTGTGTGAAAAAGTGTTTCTTCGTCTCCGTTCTAAATGGCTTGCCCCTTATTCATAAACTGTGTTCTGGACTCCCCCAACCTCGGGAACATGTTTCCTGCCTCTAGCGTGTCCAAACCCTGAATAATCTTATATATTTTTCAATAAGGTGCCCTCTCATCCTTCTGAATTCCACAGAGTGTACAAGCCCAACCGCTCCATTCTCTCAGCATATGACAGTCCCGCCATCCCGGGAATTAACCTGGTGAACCTACGCTGCACTCCCTCAACAGCAAGAATTGTCTATTGTCTATTGTCTACCCATGTATGTTAATCCCAGACTGATTCCTGGGATGGCAGGACTTTCATATGAAGAAAGACTGGATAGACTCGGCTTGTACTCGCTAGAATTTAGAAGATTGAGGGGGGATCTTATAGAAACTTACAAAATTCTTAAGGGGTTGGACAGGCTAGATGCAGGAAGATTGTTCCCGATGTTGGGGAAGTCCAGAACAAGGGGTCCCAGTTTAAGGATAAGGGGGAAATCTTTTAGGACCGAGATGAGGAAAACTTTTTTCACAGAGAGTGGTGAATCTCTGGAATTCTCTCCCGCAGAAGGTAGTTGAGGCCAGTTCATTGGCTATATTTAAGAGGGAGTTAGATGTGGCCCTTGTGGCTAAAGGGATCAGGGTGTATGGAGAGAAGGCAGGTACAGGATACTGAGTTGGATGATCAGCCATGATCATATTGAATGGCGGTGCAGGCTCG
Organism: Amblyraja radiata; assembly: GCF_010909765.2. NCBI lineage: Eukaryota > Metazoa > Chordata > Chondrichthyes > Rajiformes > Rajidae > Amblyraja > Amblyraja radiata. The sequence goes on along the minus strand of NW_022630149.1, from coordinate 934,413 downwards.
AAGGGCCGAATGGCCTACTCCTGCACCCATTTTCTATGTTTCTATGTTTCTAATCCCATTTGTTCTTGCATTCGGTGAGTTGGCACCAATCTGGGATCTCTCGCTCCCCGCAGGTTCACCTCTGTGAAGTGGACAACCCTCAGGAGCTGGAGGGCCTGGGTTTCCCCCTCAACATCCGGAAAGGCCGCCCCCTGATGGTGGCCGTGAAAATGCTGCGCTCAGATGCCACCAAAAACGCCAGGTAGGTCTCCGCTCCTATCTCTTGGGCATCTTTTCGAAACTACATAAAATTCTTAATGGACTGGATGGGCTAGATGCAGGGAAAATGTTCTCGAAAAGATCATCCACACATTTATCTCCTCCCTGCCTCGATGACTGCAACTCCCTCTACACTGGCATCAGCCAATCTTCCCTGTCCCGCCTGGAACTGGTCCAAACCGTCGCAGTGTGCGAGACTCCTGACGGGCACCTGAAAAAGGGACCACATCACCCCGATCCTGGCCTCTCTCCACCGGCTCCCTGTGCGGTTCCATATAAACTTCAAGCACGTTAGTACCTGCACCAATGTGAAGCACTTTGGTCAACGAGATTTGTTTTTAAATGTGCTATAGAAATAAAATTGACTTAGACAATAGACAATAGGTGCAGGAGTCGGCCATTCGGCCCTTCAAGCCAGCACCGCCATTCAATGTGATCATGGCTGATCATCCCCAATCAGTACCCCGTTCCTGCCTTCTCCCCATATCCCCTGACTCCGCTATCTTTAAGAGCCCTATCTAGCTCTCTCTTGAAAGTATCCAGAGAACCGGCCTCCACCGCCCTCTGAGGCAGAGAATTCCACAGACTCACAACTCTCTGTGAGAAAAAGTGTTTCCTCGTCTCCGTTCTAAATGGCTTACCCCTTAATCTTAAACTGTGGTCCCTGGTTCTGGACTCCCCCAACATCGGGAACATGTTTCCTGCCTCTAGCGTGTCCAAACCCTTAACAATCTTATATGTTTCAATAAGATATCCTCTCATCCTTCTAAACTCCAGAGTGTACAAGCTCAGCCGCTCCATTCTCTCAGCATATGACAGTCCCGCCATCCTGGGAATTAACCTTGTAAACCTACGCTGCACTCCCTCAATCGCAAGAACGTCCTTCCTCAAATTAGGGGACCAAAACTGCACACAATAAATACTCCAGGTGTGGTCTTACGAGGGCTCTGTACAACTGCAGAAGGACCTCTTTGCTCCTATACTCGACTCCTCTTGTTATAAAGGCCAACATCCCGAAACGTCGCCTATTCCTTCTCTCCATAGATGCTGCCTCACCCGCTGAGTTACTCCAGCATTTTGTCTACCTACAATATTCTAAATGCGGCCTCACTAATGTCTTATATGTAAGATTACCCAGAGTGTGAAGAAGGGTCTCGACCCGAAACATCACCCATTCCTTCTCTCCATAGATTCTGCTTCACCCGCTGAGTTACTCCAGCATTTTTGTCTACCTACGATATTCTAAATGCGGTCTCACCAACGTCTTATATGTAGGTTTACAAGGAGTCAGGAGAAGGGTCTCGACCCGAAACGTCGCCCGTTCCTTCTCTCCAGAGAAGGTGCTGCCTGTCCCGCTGAGTTACTCCAGCATTTTGTCGGCTTGTGGGTTTGCGCGATGGGGTTTATGACGGTGGGACTGTCGGCTTGCTCTCTGACTCCTGTTCCTTCCCGTTCCCGACGACAGGAACGACTTCCTGAAGGAGGTGAAGGTCATGTCCCGGCTGAAAGACCCCGACATCATCCGCCTGCCGGGGGTGTGTGTCCGGGACGACCCGCTCTGCATGATCACGGAGTACATGGAGAATGGCGACCTCAACCAGTTCCTCGGCCAGCACGAACTGGGAGACAAGTTTGCAACGGCCACCAACGTCCCGTGTATCAGGTTAGACCGGCTGCGCCATTCCATCACGGCTGATCTCTCCTTCCTCCTCAACCCCATTCTCCTGCCCGCCCACCCAGAATTACAAACATAGAAGCATAGGTGCACGAGTAGCCATTCGGCCCTTCGAACCAGCACCGCCATTCAATAGACAATAGGTGCAGGAGTAGGCCATTCGGCCCTTCAATGTGATCACCGCCATTCAATGTGATCATGGCTGATCATCCCCAATCAGTACCCCGTTCCTGCCTTCTCCCCATATCCCCTGACTCCGCTATCTTTAAGAGCCCTATCTAGCTCTCGCTTGAAAGCATCCAGAGAACCGGCCTCCACCCAGGCAGAGAATTCCACAGACTCACAACTCTCTGTGAGAAAAAGTGTTTCCTCGTCTCCGTTCTAAATGGCTTACCCCTTAATCTTAAACTGTGTGTGGCCCCTGGTTCTGGACTCCCCCAACATCGGGAACATGTTTCCTGCCTCTAGCGTGTCCAAACCCTTAACAATCTTATATGTTTCAATAAGATCCCCTCTCATTCTTCTAAACGCCAGAGTGTACAAGCCCAGCCGCTCCATTCTCTCAGCATATGACAGTCCCGCCATCCTGGGAATTAACCTGGTGAACCTACGCTGCACTCACTCAATAGCAAGAATGTCCTTCCTCAAATTAGGGGAACAAAACTGCACACAATATTCCAGGTGTGGTCTCACTAGGGCTCTGTACAACTGCAGAAGGACCTCTTTGCTCCTATACTCAACTCCTCTTGTTATGAAGGCCAACATGCCAATTTCATTCAATCCCGACTACGGGTGCAGTCTGTGCGGAGTTTGCACGTTCTCCCCGTGACCTGCGTGGGTTTTCCCGGGAGCTCTGGCTTCCTCCCACACTCCAGGTGTGGTCTCACAACTGCAGAAGGGCCTCTTTGCTCCTCGTGGTATGAAGGCCAACAAGCCAAACCTACACACAATGCTCCAGGTGTGGTCTCACTAGGGCTCTGTACAACTGCAGAAGGGCCTCTTTGCTCCTATATTTGATTCCTCTTGTTGTAAAGGCCAACATGCTATTCGCGACCTCCTACGAACTTGTGGTGACCATGAGTCGAGGGAAACTTGGCAGATGTCGCCGATTAGGGTCGTGAAAGTGGGACAGGGGCTTAACTCTCTCTCTCTCTCTCTCCCTCTCCTCCCTCCGCAGCTACCCCAGCCTGGTGCACATGGCCAGCCAGATCGCCTCGGGCATGAAGTACCTGGCCTCCATGAACTTTGTTCACCGTGACCTGGCCACCCGCAACTGCCTGGTGGGCGAGAACTACGCCATCAAGATTGCCGACTTCGGGATGAGCCGCAACCTGTACGCGGGAGACTACTATCGCATCCAGGGGTGTGCCGTGCTTCCCATCCGCTGGATGGCCTGGGAGAGCATCCTGCTGGTGAGTTAACGGGGGGCGTGGGCGGAGGGATGAAGAGGGTGCAGGAGGAGTCGAGTGTAGGAGCAAGGAGGCCCTTCTGCAGTTGTACAGGGCCCTAGTGGGACCACACCTGGAGATTTGGCCGGTTGGCCTTCATAACACTAGGATTTGAGTACAGGAGCAAAGAGGTCCTTCTGCAGTTGTTCATGGCCCTAGTGAGACCACACCTGGAGTATTGTGTGCAGTGTTGGCCCGTTGGCCTTCATAACAAGAGGAGTTGAGTATAGGAGCAAAGAGGCCCTTCTGCAGTTGTACAGGGCCCTAGTGAGACCACACCTGGAGTATTGTGTGCGGTTTTGGCCTGTTGGTCCCACATAAGAGATTAGTATACAAACTCAAAGCACACGGCATTGGGGGTTCAGTATTGATGTGGATAGAGAACTGGCTGGCAAACAGGAAGCAAAGAGTAGGAGTAAACGGGTCCTTTTCACAATGGCAGGCAGTGACTAGTGGGGTACCGCAAGGCTCAGTTCTGGGACCCCAGCTATTTACAATATATATTAATGATCTGGATGAGGGAATTGAAGGCAATATCTCCAAGTTTGCGGATGACACTAAGCTGGGGGGCAGTGTTAGCTGTGAGGAGGATGCTAGGAGACTGCAAGGTGACTTGGATAGGCTGGGTGAGTGGGCAAATGTTTGGCAGATGCAGTATAATGTGGATAAATGTGAGGTTATCCATTTTGGTGGCAAAAACAGGAAAGCAGACTATTATCTAAATGGTGGCCGATTAGGAAAGGGGGAGATGCAACGAGACCTGGGTGTCATGGTACACCAGTCATTGAAAGTAGGCATGCAGGTGCAGCAGGCAGTGTAGAAAGCGAATGGTATGTTAGCTTTCATAGCAAAAGGATTTGAGTATAGGAGCAGGGAGGTTCTACTGCAGTTGTACAGGGTCTTGGTGAGACCACACCTGGAGTATTGCGTACAGTTTTGGTCTCCAAATCTGAGGAAGGACATTCTTGCCCTAGAGGGAGTACAGAGAAGGTTCACCAGACTGATTCCTGGGATGTCAGGACTGTCTTATGAAGAAAGACTGGATAGACTTGGTTTATACTCTCTAGAATTTAGGAGATTGAGAGGGGATCTTATAGAAACTTATAAAATTCTTAAGGGGTTGAACAGGCTAGATGCAGGAAGATTGCTCCCGATGTTGAGGAAGTCCAGGACTAGGGGTCACAGCTTAAGGATAAGGGGGAAATCCTTTAAAACCGAGATGAGAAGAACTTTTTTCCCACAGAGAGTGGTGAATCTCTGGAACTCTCTGCCACAGAGGGTAGTCGAGGCCAGTTCATTGGCTATATTTAAGAGGGAGTTAGATGTGGCCCTTGTGGCTAAGGGGATCAGAGGGTATGGAGAGAAGGCAGGTACGGGATACTGAGTTGGATGATCAGCCATGATCATATTGAATGGCGGTGCAGGCTCGAAGGGCCGAATGGCCTACTCCTGCACCTAATTTCTATGTTTCTATGTTTCTGCAGTTGTACAGGGCCCTAGTGAGACCACACCTGGAGTATTGTGTGCGGTTTTGGCCTGTTGGCCTTCATAACAAGAGGAGTTGAGTATAGGAGCAAAGAGGCCCTTCTGCAGTTGTACAGAGCCCTAGTGAGACCACACCTGGAGTATTGTGTGCAGTTTTGGCCTGTTGGCCTTCATAACAAGAGGAGTTGAGTATAGGAGCAAAGGGGTCCTTCTGCAGTTGTACAGAGCCGTTCTGCAGCTGTAATGTGGATAAATGTGAGGTTATCCACTTTGGTATCAAAAACAGGAAGGCAGATTACTATCTAAATGGCGTCAAGTTGGGAAAAGGGGAAGTACAACAGGATCTGGGGGGTCCTTGTTCATCAGTCAATGAAAGTAAGCATGCAGGTACAGCAGGCAGTGATGAAAGCCAAGTTGGCCTTAGTGAGACCACACCTGGAGTATTGTGTGCAGTTTTGGTTTCCAAATTTGAGGAAGGACATTCTTGCTATTGAGGGAGTGCACCGTAGACTGTGGACGGCTCGAACGGAGACGAGGAAACACTTTTCACGCAGAGAGTTGTGAGTCTGTGGAATTCTTTGCCTCAGAGGGCGGTGGAGGCCGGTTCTCTGGAGACTTTCAGGAGAGAGCTAGATAGGGCTGTTAAAGATAGCGGAGTCAGGGGATATGGGCAGGAACGGGGTCCTGATTGTGGATGATCAGCCATGATGACATTGAATGGCGGTGCAGGCTCGAAGGGCCTGGTTGACTGGGTGGGTCAGTCCCAGTGGCTGTCGGCTCCTGCAACTGGAAGGACGGTTCTTGGCTGCTCTGACCTGGCGACCCCTCGCTCTCTGTCTCCCCCCCTCGCAGGGCAAGTTCACCACGGCGAGTGACGTGTGGGCGTTTGGCGTGACGCTGTGGGAGGTGCTGGTCCTGTGCAAGGAGCAGCCGTACCACCAGCTGACTGACGAGCTGGTGATCGAGAACGCAGGCGAGTTCTTCAGGGAGCTGGGCAAGCAGGTGAGTGGGGGGCAGCACGGGGGGGGGGGGAAAGGTTGACCAGACAAGAGGGGGACAGGGGAGATGGTGGGGATAGGGGGAGGGGAATATAGAGGGTGGGATATGGAGGGTGAGATATGGTGGGTGGGATATAGAGAGGGGGATATGGTGGAGGGAGATATGGAGGGTGGGATGGAAGGTGGGATATTGAGTGTGAGATGTGAGGGGGATATGGAGGGTGAGGGAGGGAGATATGGAGGCTGGGATATTGAGGGTGAGATGTGAGTGGAGGGGGATATGGGGAGGGAGGGAGATATGGAGGCTACGATATTGAGGGTGAGATATGGGTGGGATATGGAGAGGGAGGGAAGGAGATATGGAGGGTGGGATTGAAGGTGGGATATTGAGGGTGCAATATGGTGAGTGGGATATGGAGAGGGGGGATATGGAGGGTGTTATAGAGGGGGGGGATGTGGAGCGTGGGATATGGAGAGGGGAATATTGAGGAGAGGGATATGGATAGGGTGATCTATATTGGATATTGAGGGTGAGATATGGAGAGGGAGGGGGATATGGAGGGTGGGATTGAAGGTGGGATATTGAGGGTGATATATGGTGGATGGGATATCGAGAGGGGATATGGAGGGGTATACATAGGGGGTAGGGGATGTGGAGGGTGGAACATTGAGGGTAATATCTGGAGAGGGGGATATGGAAGGGATATAGAGATGCAGGTGGATGGATGGAGGATATGGAGGGTGGGCTGGAAGGTGGGACATTGAGGGTGAGATGTTGGTGGGATATAGAGAGGGGGACATGGAGGAGAGGGTGGATATAGAGGAGGATGGCGATATGGCAGGTGGCATTGAAGGTGGGATATTGAGGGTGAGATATGGAGGGGGGCATATGGATGGATATGGAGAGGGAGATATGGAGGGATATGGAGAGGGAGGATATGGAGATGGAGGGGGGATCTCTATTGGATACTGAGGGTGAGATGGTGGGTGGGATATGAAGAGGGGATATGGAGGGTGTGATATTGAGGGTAAGATCTGGAGAGGGGGATATGGAAGGGGATGGATGGATGGGAGATATGGAGGATGGGATTGAAGGTGGGATATTGAGGGTGAGATATTGGAGAGAGGGATATGAAGGGGAGGGAAGGGGATATGGAGAGGGGCACAATAAGGAGGGGTGAGAGAGGGGAGAGAATGGAGGGGGAGAGGTAGAGAGGCAGACGCTCTCCCTGGATGAACCACACTCCTCTAGGTGTCCCATCTTGTTTCCTTCTTTCTCAATGTCTCTCTCTCTATCACCCCCTCGCCCCTCTCTCTCTCTCTCCCCCTCTCTCTCTCTCTTCCCCCCTCTCTATCATTTTCTCTCATTCTCGTTTTTTCCCAACTTTTTCTCGTTTTCTCTCCCCCTCTCTCGTTTTCTCCCTCGTTCTCCTTCATTTTCTCGCTCGTCTCTCTCTCTCCCCCCTCGCCTCTCTCTATCTCTCTCTCTCTCACCCTCTCCCTCTCCCCCTCTCTCGCGCCTCTCTCTCTCTCTCTCTCTCTCCCGTTCTCTCTCATTTTCTCTCTCACTCATTTTTCCCCTCTCTTTCTCGTCTTCTCTCTCTCTCTCATTTTCTCTCTCTCTTTCTCTCTCTCCCTCTCGTTTTCTCCCTCTCGTTTTCTCCCAACTTCTCTTTCATTTTCTCTCTCTCTCTCTCTCTCACTCTCTCTCTCTCTCTCTCTCTCTCTCTCTCTCTTTTTTAAATTTTAAATTAAAAAAAGTTATTGGCATGATAAAATACATTGTTATCTTGCCAAAGTATAAAACATAACATACATATTTAAAATGCATAAATATAAACACAAGTATACAGTGCATGGATAGATATGTCCCTGGGACGACAGATGGCACAATGGGCTAAGTGTTCGGCAGGTAGCCGGTTCGAATCCCGCTTGGAGTGCATACTGTCATTGTGTCCTTGGGCAAGACACTTCACCCACCTTTGCCTGTGTGTGAATGTGTGTGAGTGATTGGTGGTGGTCGGAGGGGCCGTAGGCGCAGATTGGCAGCCACGCTTCCGTCAGTCTGCCCCAGGGCAGCTGTGGCTACAGAAGTAGCTTACCACCACCGAGTGTGACTGAGGAGTGAATGAATAATGCAATGTAAAGCGCCTTGAGTATTAGAAAGGCGCTATATAAATCCCATCCATTATTATTATTATTACATACATATATATATATATATACATACACTTGCAATACACCTATAGCCCTTTATTGATGCTACACGTTCTTGCAGCTGTAAGCAGTACAACACAATGGCAAGTTTAGCAATTCAATATTAATTTCTTAGTATCAGTTTATTAGTATCGTAGTATCTATCGCAGTCGCTGCCTCAAAAAGGCGGGCAGTATCATCAAACACCCACACCATCCTGGCCACACACTCATCTCCCTGCTACCTTCAGGTAGAAGGTACAGGAGCCTGAAGACTGCAACATCCAGGTTCAGGAATAGCTACTTCCCCACAGCCATCAGGCTATTAAACCTGGCTCGGACAAAACTCTGATCATTAATAACCAATTATCTGTTATTTGCACTTTACCAGTTTATTTATTCATGTGTGTATATATTTAAATAATGGTATATGGACACACTGATCTGTTTTGTAGTCAATGCCTACTATGTTCTGTGTGCTGAAGCAAAGCAAGAAGTTCATTGTCCTATCAGGGACACATGACAGTAAACTCTCTTGACTTGACTTGACTTGACTTGTATCTCCCTCTCCCCCCGCCCCACCCCCCTCCCCCAGGTCTACCTGCCGCGGCCACCCATCTGCCCGCAGGCCGTGTACGACTTGATGGTTCGCTGCTGGAGGCGAGACTCCAAGGATCGCCCGACCTTCCAGCAGGTCCACCAGTTCCTGACGGAGGATGCCATGAACATGGTGTAGCGAGCATGATGCGCCGGTCGGCAAAGCCCGCCGCAACCGCCAGGCCCGGCGACCGGGGGCGCGGACGGATGCGCCGCCGTTTCCGTAGCAGCTTCACATTAGAGCCCGGGTGTTCATAGGTTTACTTTTCTTTCGCCCTGCAGTAGCCGCTGGATCGCTGACCAGTCTCTCTCTACTTGTTGGGGGGGAAGGGGCACTCCAACGCTGGGGACCCCACCCCCCCCTCACCCCGCCCAACCTTCAGGTGGAACCCAGGAGCCAGCTTCATCCCTGGCAAAAAGAAAGCAAGGATCGGATCGGATCGGGAAGCTGCAAATCCCGGCCTCTATCTCCTTGTAGCGGAAGACACTGGAATTTGAAACTTTTTTTTTAGCCGGGACGGTTCGGGACGTCCTCTCGTATCTCTCTCCTGCTTCATCTCAGCTTCAGGAGGGAGGGAGAGGGAGGGGACGCATGTTGTCTCCGCCCAGGACTGTTGCTGTGTACTACTGTAATTCACAATGTTTGTGTGACTACTGACACTCCAATCAGCGGCGAAAAATCAAGTGTGTGTGAGTCTGTGTGTGTACGCACGCATCTGTGTGTGTGTGTGTGTGTGTACGTGTGCGTGTTAGTGTGCGTACCTGTGCGTGTGTCAATATATGTGTGTGTATGTACGTGTGTGCACGCGTGTTTGTGTGTACATGTGTCATGAGTATTTACGGTAGAGACCCGGGTTCGATCCTGACTACGGGTGCTGTCTGTACAAGGTTTGTACCTTCTCCCCGTGGGTTTTCTCCGACATCTTCAGTTTCCTCCCACACTCCGAAGACGTGCAGGTTTGTAGGTTAATTGGCTTGGTGCAAGTGTAAAATTGTCCTTGGTGTGTGTAGGATAGTGTTAGTGTGCGGGGATCGCTGGTCGGCACGGACCCGGTGGGCCGAAGGGCCTGTTTCCACGCTGTATCTCTAAACTAAACTAAAATAATTGACCACTGAAAATTAATGCTTGTGTGTGCGTGCGTGTGTGTGTGTGTCTGTAAATGAGTGTACATGTGTGTGTGTCTGCAAATGAGTGTACATGTGTGTGTGTGTGTGTGTGTGTAAATGAGTGTACATGTGTGTGTGTGTCTGTAAATGAGTGTACATGTGTGTATATTTGCGTGAGTATAAATGGAAAGGCGTTTGCATGCCTGTGAATGTGTGCACACGTGTATATGGTGCATATGTTTGGGTGTGTATGTGAATGAGTGTACAGTTGTATATTTGCATGAGTATACATGGATGTGTGAATGCATGCTTGAAAGTGTGTGAACGTGTGCACACGTATATACTGTGCATATGTTTGTGTGTGTGTGTGTAAATTATTGTACATGTGTATATTTGACAATAGACAATAGGTGCAGGAGTAGGCCATTCGGCCCTCCGAGCCAGCACCACCATTCAATGTGATCATGGCTGATCATCCCCAATCAGTACCCCGTTCCTGCCTTCTCCCCATATCCCCTGACTCCGCTATCTTTAAGAGCCCTATCTAGCTCTCTCTTGAAAGCATCCAGAGAACCGGCCTCCTCCGCCCTCTGAGGCAGAGAATTCCACAGACTCACAACTCTCTGTGTGAAAAAGTGTTTCTTCGTCTCCGTTCTAAATGGCTTGCCCCTTATTCATAAACTGTGTTCTGGACTCCCCCAACCTCGGGAACATGTTTCCTGCCTCTAGCGTGTCCAAACCCTGAATAATCTTATATATTTTTCAATAAGGTGCCCTCTCATCCTTCTAAATTCCACAGAGTGTACAAGCCCAACCGCTCCATTCTCTCAGCTTATGACAGTCCCGCCATCCAGGGAATTAACCTGGTGAACCTACGCTGCACTCCCTCAATAGCAAGAATGTCCTTCCTCAAATTAGGGGACCAACCACGGCTGATCTATCTCTCCCTCCTAACACCATTCTCCTGCCCTCTCCAAATAACCTCTGACACCCGCACTAATCAAGAACTGAACTGTCATGGGCTATGGGGCGAAGGCAAAGGGAATGTGGTTTAGGAGGGAAAGATAGATTGAATGGTATGTATGCAGGTGTAATTGAGTGTGCATGGATGTGTGTGTGTGTGTGCAGGTGTGTAAATGCGTGTCCACTAGGATCATCCACTGTGTAAGCCCAGTATAACTCGAAACCACAGTGGCGCAGCGGTAGAGTTGCTACCTTACAGCGCCTGAGACCCGGGTTCGATCCCGACTATGGATGCTGTCTGCGCGGAGTTTGCACGTTCTCCCCGAGATCTGCGTGGACTTTCTCCGAGATCTTCGGCGGTTTCCTCCCACACTCCAAAGGCGTACAGGTTTGCAGGTTAATTGGCTTGGTGTAAATGTAAAATTGTCCCCAGTGTGTGTGTGTGTGTGTGTGTGTGTGTGTCTAGGATAGCGTGTGGGTCGAAGGGGCTTGTTTCCGCACTGTATCTCTGAACTGGGGGAAAAAAAACCCGAAACTAAACGCTGAGCTACTGGGATTGCGGGATGAACTCCCGAAGGGACGGGGAACCCCCGCAGCGTGGAATTCATTCCCTGTGTCGAACACCACTGGACAAGCTACAAACTAACTCACATCAGCCAGCCCCATCTGCAAACGAGGAGGTGTCACCTCAGCCACTATTGTATCTGCAGCAAGATTTGCAGTGGTTTGGACAACAAACCTCCAAAATGGTTCCTTGCCACCTAACGAAAGGACTACTGTCGGATACGGTTTGGATCATTTTCCATTGATTGGATGTAAATGGGATCGGGGAGCTTGCCTGCTGTTTTTTCCACACAGTGGGAAGACTTTGTGTCTGGTGAACTGGGCTGACGTTCTTCCATCCCGAAGACTTGGACGCCCGAGTGCTTGCCTTCCATCAGATGACCCACCCACCACCACCACCACACAATGGCCATTGAGCGTGGGGCTTGGCAGCATCGGAGATGACCTAACTACTGAATTTGTGCACCTGACTACTATATGAAGCAGGAGGTGGACAAAAATGCTGGAGAAACTCAGCGGGTGAGGCAGCATCTAAGGAGTGAAGGAAATATAGGCGGGGGGGGAGAAAGCAGGGACTACCTAAACAGTTGGACATTGACTTTTCCAATTTCAGGTAGTCCCTGCTTTCTCCTTCCTTCCCAGCTCTCCCACAGCCCACTGTCTCCGCCTCTTCCTTTCTTCAATCATATAACCATATAACAATTACAGCACGGAAACAGGCCATCTCGACCTTTCTAGTCCGTGCCGAACACGTATTCTCCCCTAGTCCCATATACCTGCGCTCAGACCATAACCCTCCATTCCTTTCCCGTCCATATACCTATCCAATTTATTTTTAAATGATAAAAACGAACCTGCCTCCACCACCTTCACTAGAAGCTCATTCCACACAGCCACCACTCTCTGAGTAAAGAGGTTCCTCCACATGTTACCCCTAAACCTCTGTCCCTTAATTCTCAAGTCATGCCCCCTTGTTTGAATCTTCCCTACTCTCAGTGGGAAAAGCTTATCCACGTCAACTCTGTCTATCCCTCTCATCATTTTAAAGACCTCTATCAAGTCCCCCCTTAACCTTCTGCGCTCCAAAAAATAAAGCCCTAACTTGTTCAACCTTTCTCTGTAACTTAGTTGCTGAAACCCAGGCAACATTCTAGTAAATCTCCTCTGTACTCTCTCTATTTTGTTGACATCCTTCCTATAATTAGGCGACCAAAATTGTACACCATACTCCAGAATTGGCCTCACCAATGCCTTGTACAATTTTAACATTACATCCCAACTTCTATACTCAATGCTCTGATTTATAAAGGCCAGCACACCAAAAGCTTTCTTTACCACCCTATCTACATGAGATTCCACTTTCAGGGAACTGCACAGTTATTCCCAGATCCCTCTGTTCACCTGCATTCTTCAATTCCCTACCATTTACCATGTACGTCCTATTTTGATTTGTCCTGCCAAGATGTAGCACCTCACACTTATCAGCATTAAACTCCATCTGCCATCTTTCAGCCCACTCTTCCAACTGGCATAAATCTCTCTGTAGACTTTAAAAATCTACTTCATTATCCACAACCCCACCTATCTTAGTATCATCGGCATACTTACTAATCCAATTTACCACACCTTCATCCAGATCATTGATGTACATGACAAACAACAATCGAGCTGGAGATCTTCGGTTTCCTCCCACGCGAGCGGGAAGAAGAAAGGAAGATGCGGAGACAGTGGGCTGAGGGAGAGCTGGGAAGGGGAGGGGAGGGGAAGGAGGGAGAAAGTGGGGACTGCCTAAACACTTGAACATTGACTTCTCCAATTTCAGGTAGTCCCTGCTTTCTCCCTCCTTCCCAGCTCCCTCACAGCCCACTGTCTCCGCCTCTTCCTTTCTTCCCCCACCCCCACATCAGTCTGAAGAAGTGTCTTGACCCGAAACGTCACCTATTCCTTCGCTCCATAGATGCTGCCTCACCCGCTGAGTTTCTCCAGCATTTTGTGTCTACCTTCGATCTTTCCAGCATCTGCAGTTCTTTCTTGAACATTGGGTAATAGTTTCATCCTTTGGTGCTTGGGATATTGGTTTTAATCTGTGTACACTGGTCACCTCCATACTGGTGTCAGATATATAATGTAACCTCTAAAGCTTCAACGTGAAAGACGTCGGAGCCTTCTACGAATCCTCCTTGTTTAGTTCATTGTCACGTGTGCCGAGGTACAGTGAAAAGCTTTTGTTGCGTGCCAACCAGTCAGTGGAAAGACAACACATGATCACAATCGAGCCGTTCACAGTGTACAGATACATGATAAGGGAGCAACGTTTAGTGCAAGGTAAAGCCAGCAAAGTCCGATCAAGGATAGTCTGAGGGTCACCAATGAGGTAAATGGCAATTACCTCGTATAAGATTATTAAGGGGGTTGGACACGCTAGAGGCAGGAACCATGTTCCCCGATGTTAGGGGAGTCCAGAACCAGGGGCCACACACAGTTTAAGAATAAGGAGTAAGCCATTTAGAACGGAGACGAGGAAACACTTTTTCTCACAGAGAGTTGTGAGTCTGTGGAATTCTCTGCCTCAGAGGGCGGTGGAGGCCGGTTCTCTGGATGCTTTCAAGAGAGAGCTAGATCGGGCTCTAAAAGATAGCGGAGTCAGGGGATATGGGGAGAAGGCAGGAACGGCCTTGGGGATGATCACGTTGAATGTCGGTGCTGGCTCGAAGTGCCGAATGGCCCACTCCTGCACCTATTGTCTATTGTCTAATTCAGGTTGTGGTCGGTTGGTTCAATAGCCTGATACAAAGTCAAAAGGCAAAGTCACTTTTATTCGTCACATGCATCAAGGTGCAGTGATATGAATTTGCCAGCAGCGATACACTTAAAAAGAGAACACACAATACACAATAAAATTTAACACAAACATCCACCTTCTGCACTGTGGTGGACGGCAGCAAAGTTCAGTCAGTCCTCCTTTGTTCATCCGTGGTTGGGGCCAAAGACCCTCCGTGGTCGCCGCTACTGATCCCTCAGTAGTAGTAGGCCCCCCTCGGTCATGACTGACCATGGGTGATGCATCCCAGTTTGCAGGTGATGTGTGGTGGGATGCAAGCCCGGGCGATCGATGTCATATGGAGGACAGGCTGTTGCCCATGCAGCACGTCCCCTCTCTCCACGTCGCTGATCGATCTAAAGGGCCGTTACCGTTGGCACCAGCGCCGTCGCAGGAGCTGGCCAGAGCGAGGTTGTAGACAACGACAAACTACCTTAGGGGCTCCGACTCCGGATTCTCTTGAGGTTTACTCCTGGGGTCTTTTCCATGACTGGATATGGCCACAAGGCAGTGGAGGTTTTAAATCTCCTAGATGGACTGCCTTCCCAGGCTGACGAGCCCCATCTGCCCGAACGACACCTCGGTACACGTGACAATAAACTAAATAACAAAATGAACCCTACTGCTGAACAAACAGGAACCTTAACCACCTTGCCTGTAAAACCAGGCATCTGGTGGCCATTTTCGTTCTTGAACCATTAAACGTACAGCGAGGACTGAGCTCGGTAAAGATTATAGGTGATAAGGATTATGGTGTATAGTTTGAATGATATCGAGTACAATGAGATGTTAATGGTCTTTTTCTTTTTATGTCATGCTAGAATCAAATTGTTCTGAATTCTGTGGGGGGGTGTGTAAATATTTTACAAAGAGATTTTTACACTAATATATATTAAATTACTTTTGACGCATCTCTGTAGAACTTGTTCCCGCTTGCATTGGTGTAGATGTTTGTAATAAAGTCTCATTTGAGTGCTTGCGGGTGGTTTCGTGAACTATTCTGCTTCAGAATCAGAATCACATTTTATTCGGCAAGTGTGTTTTTGCAACATACGAGGAATTTCATTGGCCGGGTCAGTCATACAATTAAAAGCAACAGATCACTCAAAAACACATTTTAACAGGAACATCCACCACAGTGGGATGACAGATGGCACAATGGGCTAAGTGTTCGGCTGGCAACCGGAAGGTAGCCGGTTCGAATCCTGCTTGGAGTGCATACTGTCGTTGTGTCCTTGGGCAAGACACTTCACCCACCTTTGCCTGTGTGTGAATGTGTGTGAGTGATTGGCGGTGGTCGGAGGGGCCGTAGGCGCAGATTGGCAGCCACGCTTCCGTCAGTCTGCCCCAGGGCAGCTGTGGCTACAGAAGTAGCTTACCACCACCGAGTGTGACTGAGGGGTGAATGAATAATGCGATGTAAAGCGCCTTGAGTATTAGAAAGGCGCTATATAAATCCCATCCATTATTATTATTAGTGACTCCTACACATTCCTCACCGTGATGGAAGGCGAAATATGGTTCAAGTCCCTTCCCTTAGTTCTTCCACAGTCGTGGGCCTCGAGCCCCCATAGATGGGACGATTCTTAAACTGTGGTTCTGGACTTCCCCCAACATCGGGAACATGTTTCCTGCCTCTAGCGTGTCCATACCCTTAATAATCTTATATGTTTCAATGAGATCACCTCTCATCCTTCTAAACTCCAGAGTATACAAGCCCAGCCGCTCCATTCTCTCAGCATATGACAGTCCCGCCATCCCGGGAATTAACCTGGTGAACCTACGCTGCACTCCCTCAATAGCAAGAATGTCCTTCCTCAAATTAGGGGACCAAAACTGCATACAATATTCCAGGTGTGGTCTCCCTCGGGCCCTGTACAACTGCAGAAGGACCTCTTTGCTCCGATACTCAACTCCTCTTGTTATGAAGGCCAACATGCAGGGTGACCAAAACTGAACGCGATACTCGAAATGTGGCCTCACCAATGCCTTGGCACCAACTGTGGCATGACCTTCCAACTTCTATACTCAAACACGGTGGCGCAGCGGTAGAGTTGCTGCCTCACAGCGAATGCAGCGCCGGAGACCCGGGTTCGATCCCGACTACGGGTGCTGTCTGTACGGAGTTTGTGCCAGTGATATTCTCCCAGATCTTTGGTCTCCTCTCACGCTCCAAAGACCATATAGGGAGGTTGCACGGCAGTCGGGTCACGACCTGTGACCCGTACTGTTGCTACGCTACGCCAACTGGAGTACACGCGATGAACTGCAGGTAGGCACTTACCATTGTTTCCAGTGTAGCGGGCCCGTTAAAACCCGCCGAAATTGTCCATTTTTGCGCTGTAAATAATTATGGAAATCGGGATAAGCGTGAGAGACATTTAGCCTACTTCAGAATTCCAAAAGTGAGGAGAAATGACGGTGGATAGAAGCGAGAGCTGAAGGGACAACAACAGCCAGAGTGCTTGGCGACATTGGCCGTTTGCTCACTGCATTTCATCAACTAAGGCATTATTTGTGGTTTTTCTTGATTTCTTTGGCATCTAAAAAGTTTCATAGAAACATAGAAACATAGAAAACAGGTACAGGAGTAGGCCATTCGGCCCTTCGAGCCTGCACCGCCATTCAATATGATCATGGCTGATCATCCAACTCAGTATCCCATCCCTGCCTTCTCTCCATACCCCCTGATCCCTTTAGCCACAAGGGCCACATCGAACTCCCTCTTAAATATAGCCAATGAACTGGCCTCAACTATCTTCTGCGGCAGAGAGTTCCAGAGATTCACCACTCTCTGTGTGAAAAATGTTTTCCTCATCTCGGTCCTAAAAGATTTCCCCTTTATCCTTAAACTGTGACCCCTTGTTCTGGACTTCCCCAACATCGGGAACAATCAGAAGTGATAAATCTGGCTGTAAAATTTTTAAATCGCCCATGGTTCTCAAGTGGGTTTTTACATGTGTGTATGTGTGCACGAGTGTGCTTGTGTGTGTGTGTGCGTGTGTGTGTTTGAGTGTATGTGTGTGTGTGTGTGTGTGCGTGCGTGCGTGCGTGTGTGTGTGTGTGTGTGTGAGAGTGTGCGTGTGTGTGTGTGCTTGTGTGTGTTTGAGTGTGTGTGAGTGTGTGCGTGTGTGAGTGTGTGTGCGTGTGTGAGTGTGAGTGTGTGTGTGTGTGAGTGTGTGTGTGAGTGTGTGTGCGTGCGTGTGTGTGTGTGTGTGAGTGTGTGTGTGTGTGACTGTGTGTGTGAGTGTGCGTGAGTGTGTGACTGTGTGTGTGTGTGTGTGTGTGTGTGTGTGTCTAACTCAGCGGGTCAGGCAGCATCTGTGGAGAAAAGGGATGGGCGATCTTTCGGGTGGAGACCCTACTTCAGATTTGCAGATTCGGAAGGGTCCCGACCACAAAGGTCGCCTATCTTCCTTCCTCCACAGATGCTGCCTGACCCGCTGACTTACTCCAGCACTCTGTGTCTAACGTGGCCCTGTTTCCGCGCTATATTATCGCTCTAATAATACTCTTGCTTAAAGATCAGAAATAGCCACTTCTGACTTCAGCTGCTCGCTAGCGCGCTCGGCCCGATGTGTTGACGCTCACATGGAAATAGAGCGAGTGCTGGTCCTTCAAACCGCGACACAAGCATCAAGTCTACTTATTGTTGTACAGGCGGTCAGAGACAGGGAGAGAGAGAGTGTGTGAGAGAGAGTGAGTGAGAGAGTGAGTGAGAGAGTGACACAGAGAGAGGGAGAGAGACAGAGAGAGGGGGGGGAGTGAGAGAGGGGAGAAGGAGAGAGGGGGAGGGAGAGAGGGAGAGAGAGAGAGAGAGAGAGAGAGAGAGAGAGAGAGAGAGAGAGAGAGAGAGAGAGCGACAGAGAGAGACAGAGAGAGAGAGAGAGAGAGCGCTTCTGAAAGACGCGATTAGTTGAGTTGAGAGATACAGTGTGGAAACAGGTCCTCGTGTTATCCCGCTTTCTCGACCACTATCTTCTCACTCGGGGGCAATTTTACAACAGGGACAATTAACCTACAAACCCGCACGTGTATTGTGATGTGAGATTGGATGGAGAGAGAGAGGGGAGGCTGGAGAGTGGAGGGTTTAGTACAAAGTCAGTTGGCATCTACAAGGTAGACGGATTGACCGGCGACCAGGAGATACAAGGTACATCCAGCAAGACTTGATCGCGGCGGGGGAGAAAGACACACAACTCTAACAAAGGTAGACTTTAGAATTACATCTGTACATTGTTCATTGTGTGTGTGTTCGGGCTGTTCATAACAAGAGGATTTCAGTATAGGAGTAAAGAGGAACTTCTGCAGTTGTATAGGGCTCTGGTGAGACCACATCTGGAGTTTTGTGTACAGTTTTGGTTTCCTAATTTGAGGAAGGACATCCTTGTGATTGAGGCAGTGCAGCGTAGGTTCACCAGATTGATCCCTGGGATGGCGGGACTGTCATATGAGGAATGATTGAAAAGACTAGGCTTGTATTCTCTGGAGTTTAGAAGGCGAGGTGGAATCTTATAGAAACATATAAAATTATAAAAGGACTGGACAAGCTAGATGCAGGAAAAATGATCCCAATGTTGGGCGAGTCCAGAACCAGGGGCCACAGTCTTAGAATAAAGGGGAGGTCATTTAAAACTGAGGTGAGAAAAAACGTTTTCACCCAGAGAGTTGTGAATTTGTGGAATTCCCTGCCACAGAGGGCAGTGGAGACCAAGTCACTGGATGGATTTAAGAGAGAGTTAGATCGAGCTCTAGGGGCCAGTGGAAACAAGGGATATGAGGAGAAGGCAGGCACGGGTTATTGATTGGGGACGATCAGCCATGATCACAATGAATGGCGAATGGTGCTGGCTCGAAGGGCCGAATGGCCTCCTCCTGCAACTATTTTCTATGTTTCTATGTTTCTAAGTATCTCGGAGACACAACAGACTGCAGATGCGGGGAATCTTTACGCGAGACACAATGGGCTCAGGATCTGGCCGCTGACTTTCCATTTCGCCTGTTTGATTTATCCAGTGATGGTGGGGCCCGGCGCCATAGTGTGGATCCTGTCTGTGGCCGCGGGTGAGTTGCCTTTCTGTTTCTCAGTGGGGTCGCTCTTGGGAAGAGAGGGGGAGAGGGGCAATGTGGGGTGGGGGGGACGCGTGGGGAGACAATAGTGTTGCCAACTGCCGACAATAGTGTTGCCAACTAAATTGGTTTAGCCCTTGTCCCGTATTTGACTGCTACTACTCGGGTCGAGGGGACTGTCGGGTCGGACCCCGCCTCACCCGTCCCGACGTAGTGCAGCCCATGGAGTGGAGCAGCAGCAGCAGCAGCGCCTCGCCCGTGGCCTCGTCGGTCGGTCGGCAGCCCGGCCGGCTATCCGACCTTCGGACCTTCGCTGACCACTGACACCACCACCACCGCCTCCTCCTTCTCACGGTCGATCGGCCGTTCATGAGTTGGACGGGGCGCCGGACTTTGCGCGCGGCCCCCGGGCCAAAACTCCTCAGCTGGCCCCGCCGGCTGGGCTTTGTGTACAGTCCAGCACCCGGGGCCAACTCATCATTCACCCAGCCACGGCCCAGTCGGTCAACGAATTGCCGTCGGGAATTTGTCCCGTATTTTGACCTCTCGTCCCATATTTGGGAGTGAGGAAGTTGGCGACCCTAGGGCACAAGCCTGTAGATTGCAAACCGAGTTATTGGCCATGTGGAGGCTTGGAACGTGGAAACATCCCAAAGTTAAGTGGGAAATGGACACAAAATGCCGGAGTAGCAGGAGTATAGGAAAGAGGTTGATCTAGGAGTGCAGGTGCATGGTTCCTTGAAAGTGTAGTCACAGAACGGCCTTTGGCACATTGGCCTTCAACAGTCCAATTTAAAGCATAAATGTTGCATTTTAGTATTGAGTATAGAAGTTGGGAGGTCATGTTGCAGTTGTATAAGACATTGGTGAGACCGCATTTAGAATATTGTGTTCAGTTCTGGGCACCGTGTTATAGGAAAGATATTGTCATGTTTGAAAGGGTTCAGAAAAGATTTACGAGGATGTTGCCAGGACTAGAGGGTGTGAGCTATAGGGAGAGGTTGAGTAGGCTGGGTCTCTATTCCATGGAGCGCAGGAGGATGAGGGGAGATCTGATAGAGGTGTACACAATCATGAGAGGAATAGATCGGGTAGACGCACAGAGTCTCTTGCCCAGAGTAGGGGAATCGAGGACCAGAGGACACAGGTTCAAGGCGAAGGGGAAAATATTTCACAGGAATCTGATGGGTAACTTTTTCACACAGAGGGTGGTGGGTGTATGGAATAAGTTGCCAGAGGAGGTAGTTGAGGCTGGGACTATCCCAATATTTAAAACAATATCTGGACAGGTATATAGGATAGATGTGGAGGGATATGGACCAAACGCAGGCAGATGGGACCAGTGTAGATGGGTCATGTTGGTCGCAATGGGCAAGTTGGTGGAACGGGCCTGTTTCCACGCTGAATCACTCTGTGGTTTTCAATGTGAGGCGAGGGTAGGAGAGAGGCATTATTGAGAACCTGAGGGAGAAACATTCCTTACACAAAGTGGGATAGATATAGGGAACGAGCTGCTGTAGGAGGTAGTTGAGACAGGTGCTATCGTGCCATTTAATAGACATTTGGACAGGTATATGTGTATGAAAGAACTGCAGGTGCAGGTTTAAATCGAAGGCAGACACAAAATGCTGGAGTAACTCAGCATCTCTGGAGAGAAGGAATGGGCGACGTTTCGGGTCGAGACCCTTCTTCAGACTGATGTCACGGGAGAGGGCGGGACAGGGATAGAATGTAGTCGGAGACAGTAAGACTGGTGGGAGAACTGGGAAGGGGAAGGGGATGGAGAGAGAAATCTGAAGTTAGAGAAGTCAATGTTCATACCGCTGGGGTATAAACTTCTCTACATCGGTGAGACCAAGCGCAGGCTCGGCGATCGCTCCGCTGAACACCTCCGCTCAGTCCGCCTTAACCTACCTGATCTCCCGGTGGCTCAGCACTTCAACTCCCCCTCCCATTCCCAATCTGACCTTTCTGTCCTGGGCCTCCTCCATTGTCAGAGTGAGGCCCAGCGCAAATTGGAGGAGCAGCACCTCATATTTCGCTTGGGTAATTTACACCCCAGCGGTATGAACATTGACTTCTCTAACTTCAGATAGCCCTTGCTTTCCCTCTCTCTCCATCCCCTCCCCCTCCCAGTTCTCCCACCAGTCTGACTGTCTCCGACTACATTCTATCTCTGTCCCGCCCCCTCCCCTGACATCAGTCTGAAGAAGGGTCTCGACCCGAAACGTCGCCCATTCCTTCTCTCCAGAGATGCTGCCTGTCCCGCTGAGTTACTCCAGCATTTTGTACCTGCCTTGGACAGGTACATGGAGAGGATAGGTTTGGAGGGATATGGTCCAGGTGGGACTAGTGTAGATGCGACATGTTGGTCGGTGTGGGCAGGTTGGGCCGGGAGGATGGCCTGTTTCCATGCTGTGTCACTCTGTGACTGTACACAAGTGGACTCAGAGTGCTGGAGTAGCTCAGCGGGCCAGTCAGCATCTCTGGAGAACATGGACAGGCGAGGTCTCGGGTCGGGCCCGTGAGGGTCCATGTAACTAGCGGGTCCCAAGTACCAAGTAGACTTTGCTTGCCGCCCCCAGGTGTGGTCGCTGAGAAGATCGCAGTCATTCAGGACACGTCCACCATTGTGGCCACTGAAGGCGACACAGTGATTCTCCCGTGTAGTCACAACGCCACAGATCAAATATGGGCCTCCCATTGGTTCAAGGGAGCCACAAACGGGACGTATGTTTCCAATGAAACAGCGGAGTACAGAGGTCGTGTCTTCAGACTCAAAGCGCCGGATGCACCGGCTCCAAACGAAAACGCTTCCATACAATTGAATGACGTGCGGGTTAACGATTACGGCCTGTATTTCTGTCAGGTGAAAACTATGACGAGCGAGGCATATGGGACAGGGACGTATCTCACGGTGAACGGTAAGTGATCACTCCGCTATCTCCAGTGAATCAGACCCACAGCCCGCGACAGAAGTACATAAATAAATGAATGAGTGAGCGAATGAGTGAATGAAACGCTATTATCAAATGCCCTTATTTATGGTCACTAGATTTCCACGCTGTATCTTTCTCATCATTCGTTAAATGTCTCTA
Organism: Amblyraja radiata; assembly: GCF_010909765.2. NCBI lineage: Eukaryota > Metazoa > Chordata > Chondrichthyes > Rajiformes > Rajidae > Amblyraja > Amblyraja radiata. The sequence goes on along the minus strand of NW_022630149.1, from coordinate 912,134 downwards.
TTAACATTGTTTTAACATGATGTGTCACCATGTAAATTGTAACTCAAATCGAGCTAGAGAGAGATGTGACTGATCCATAACACTAGCCGATTAAAAACAACGTATTTCCTCAGGCAACCATATCCAAACGTGGAGTGTAGAAAGGCTTGAAATACTGGAGGTGGACGGGGGGGCGTTCCCCCACTTCCCACATTTTGAGAGGTGGGGGACATGTTTTATAATCTGGATTTTGAATTTCGGTGAAAAAAAACCTATTAAAATCTCCGCTTTCCGCGAGACGGTGGAGGTGTCACTTTTAAGTGCTTGTTAAATTCTCTATTAACATCGTATTAACATGATGTGTCACCATGTAAATTGCTCGTTTTAGGCTTCCCTCCAGTCTAGTTTCCGTCAGAAACACTGAATCAAGCACTTGAACAACTAATCTTTATTTTAACAAAGCACAATCACATTTCAAACACTGTACCTACCCCACCGCGTGTTCGATCCTCGTATCTGCCTGATCAAGCCCTCTAGGCCTCGCTCGAGCAGAGACGCTCCAGAAGGTCACACAGTCCCAAGAAAAGATCCTGTAGCGAGCAAGATAGTCCACTCCTGGTAAATCCAATGGGCTGACGTGTAGTACGCAACGGAGCGGAATGTGGGCTATTTCTTCGGCCATTTCAGTAACCCGACCCAACTTAGTATATCCCTCTCGCGGTGTAATCAGTGTTGCGGGGAGAACAGTTTGTGTGTGTGATATAGTGTTAAATACATAATTCACAATTCTGTTATTTTTTGTTAATGATTAATATGTTAATAAATTATAATTCTGTTAAAAATACATTGCAAACGTCCCCGCAACTTTACCCTGGCGTCCCAGCCGTGCTGATCCGGGCCAGACTCCCCACACGCTTTGGAACGAACATAGGCATCTTTTTGCATTTGATTGTGAGGCAGAGAGGCAGAAAGAAAATAAGGAGAAGATTTTTACCAAAGATCTTTGATTTTTTACGAGGATGTTTCCGTAACCGGCTTCCGTCTCCGCACTAGTTTCTTTGCTCCGCTATGGGATCTTTGGTGCGGAGACGGAACCTGGTTACAGAAATAGGGCCGAAGATTACCCATGGCCGTACTGTCGAGTGATCTATCTTGCTTGCTATTGGATCTTTGCCTAAACTCTCTCCCAGAAGATCGACGCTGAACCTCGTGGCAGCAAACTGTTATATGTCCCGGGACCTCGAGGGGCCGAACCACATGGAAGTGGTCTCTTAATAATCCAATTACAGATATTGATTAACCCCATACATAACAGACATTTCCCTAACCCAATAATACAGCAGCTCACCACATTGTATTCAAACCGGACTTCTCAAGGAAGCCAACCTAGAAACATTTACGTTTGCAAGAAACCCAAACAAGGCTCAATACCTCATCCAATCAACACTTGGCAAAGCCAAACTCTGTAACATTATTTACAATTATTTCCAAGATGGTTTGCAGCCATCCAATCCATTCTATGCATTTTGCACCTAATTGACAGGGTCTGCAGAAGTTCTTATTCTTTTCTTGCAAATTGTATCTAGGCTCTAGACACACTGGCACCACTCTGCAGCTTGTCCCAGCTCTGCAGAGAGCAATTCCAAATTGACCAAATCTCTCAGCAGTCCTGAAGCTTTTACCCCCAATTTTAATGTCCTAGCCTATCCAATTTGGCGGGGATTAACAGAGGTGTCACTGTTAAGCGCTTGTCTCGCTATTAACATCGTATTAACACGATGTGTCAACAATTGTGTTTTGACCTTCTAAAGCTGTCTGATGCGGGTACAGTTACCATTTGAACTAATTGGATGTATTGGTCGATGGGAAAGATTTAAAGGGGTATCAGATTTAAAAGGGTCAGGTCATTAAGGAGTCCGGTCGAACGGGTTTCCTGGCTGGCTTGCAGGTAAGTCCCTCATTCAGGTCACTCACGTTATTTAGTATGTTTTTCCCATCTCTCTCTCTCTCCCCCCTCCAAGGTTTGTGCTTCTGTTTGCCTTTATTTAACCATATAACACCATATAACCATATAACAATTACAGCACGGAAACAGGCCATCTCGACCCTTCCAGTCCGTGCCGAACACGTATTCTCCCCTAGTCCCATATACCTGCGCTCAGACCATAACCCTCCATTCCTTTCCCGTCCATATAACTATCCAATTTATTTTTAAATGATAAAAACGAACCTGCCTCCACCACCTTCACTGGAAGCTCATTCCACACAGCCACCACTCTCTGAGTAAAGAAGTTCCCCCTCATGTTACCCCTAAACTTCTGTCCCTTAATTCTCAAGTCATGTCCCCTTGTTTGAATCTTCCCTACTCTCAGTGGGAAAAGCTTATCCACGTCAACTCTGTTTATCCCTCTCATCATTTTAAAGACCTCTATCAAGTCCCCCCTTAACCTTCTGCGCTCCAAAGAATAAAACCCTAACTTGTTCAACCTTTCTCTGTAACTTAGTTGCTGAAACCCAGGCAACATTCTAGTAAATCTCCTCTGTACTCTCTCTATTTTGTTGACATCCTTCCTATAATTAGGCGACCAAAATTGTACACCATACTCCAGAATTGGCCTCACCAATGCCTTGTACAATTTTAACATTACATCCCAACTTCTATACTCAATGCTCTGATTTATAAAGGCCAGCACACCAAAAGCTTTCTTTACCACCCTATCTACATGAGATTCCACTTTCAGGGAACTGTGCACAGTTATTCCCAGATCCCTCTGTTCACCTGCATTCTTCAATTCCCTACCATTTACCATGTACGTCCTATTTTGATTTGTCCTGCCAAGATGTAGCACCTCACACTTATCAGCATTAAACTCCATCTGCCATCTTTCAGCCCACTCTTCCAACTGGCATAAATCTCTCTGTAGACTTTGAAAATCTACTTCATTATCCACAACCCCACCTATCTTAGTATCATCTGCATACTTACTAATCCAATTTACCACACCATCATCCAGATCATTGATGTACATGACAAACAACAGTGGACCCAACACAGATCCCTGTGGCACCCCACTAGTCACTGGCCTCCAACCTGACAAACAACCATCCACCATTACTCTCTGGCATCTCCCATTCAGCCACTGTTGAATCCATCTTGCTACTCCACCATTAATACCCAACCATTGAACCGGCCGAATGGGCCGATTCAAGCCCCACGATTCGGGGCGGACGAAGCTGCTGTTGCTGGAGTTCGGAGTCGGTCACCAACCAGTTCAGCTCCCGATGTTACCGTCCACAGGGCCCACGGCCGAAGCCTCGCGTGTGTGTGCGTGAGAGCGCGGCCGCTAAAAAACTGTGTCCCCCCCCGTGTTTTGACAGCGAATTCCGCCTGCTAAGGAGGAAACTGCAGATGCTGGTTTACACCGAAGACAGGCACAAAATGCTGGAGTAACTCATCGGGTGAGGCAGCGTCTCTGGAGAGAAGGAATGGGTGACGTTTCAGTTCGAGACCCTTCTTCAGACTGACCTAGACTGAAGAAGGATCTTGACCAGAAACATCGCCAATTCCTTCTCTCCATAGATGCTGCCTCACCCGCTGAGTTTCGCCAGCATTTTGTGTCTACTTTCGATTTTACCAGCATCTGCAGTTATTTCTTAAACGAGAAGGAATGGGTGACGATTTGACGTTGGAACAAAGAAGAACAGCGCTGAGAGTTACTCCAGCGTTTCGTGTCTATCTTCGGTCCAAACAGGAAGCATTGATGCTCTGCCTTTTATTTTGCAGTGGGAAGAGACAAGGTCTTCATCGTGAAGCCAGGTCAGTCCAGAATGGTCGCGGTTGAGGGCCAAACTGTCCTCATGACTTGTACCCACAATGTCAGTTGCTCCAGTACCACCCTCCCCACCCCTTCCTTCCTACAATCAGTCTGAAGAAGGGTCCCCACCTGAAACGTCACCCACCCATTTTCTCCAGCGATGCTGCCTGTCCCACTGAGTTACTCAGGCAATGTTGTGTCTATGTCTTGGGTGAAAAACCAACATCTGCAGTTCATTTCCTACACAATGTTCGGAGCTGCCCGCATGTAGCTGTGTGCTGGACTGACCTTGAGGGGCCGAATGACCTGTTGCTGTTGGCAGGTACTCAGCTGCTCTCATAGAAACATAGAAACATAGAAAATAGTTGCAGGAGTAGGCCATTCGGCCCTTCGAGCCTGCACCGCCATTCAATATGATCATGGCTGATCATCCAACTCAGTATCCCGTACCTGCCTTCTCTCCATACCCCCTGATCCCTTTAGCCACAAGGGCCACATCTAACTCCCTCTTAAATATAGCCAATGAACTGGCCTCAACTACCTTCTGCGGGAGAGAATTCCACAGATTCACCACTCTCTGTGTGAAAAATGTTTTCCTCATCTCGGTCCTAAAAGATTTCCCCTTTATCCTTAAACTGCGACCCCTAGTTCTGGACTTCCCCAACATCGGGAACAATCTTCCTGCATCTAGCCTGTCCAACCCCTTAAGAATTTTGTACGTTTCTATAAGATCCCCCCTCAATCTTCTAAATTATAGCGAGTACAAACCGAGTCTATCCAGTCTTTCTTCATATGAAAGTCCTGACATCCCAGGAATAAGTCTGGTGAACCTTATCTGTACTCCCTCTATGGCAAGAATGTCTTTCCTCAGATTAGGAGACCAAAACTGTACGCAATACTCCAGGTGTGGTCTCACCAAGACCCTGTACAACTGCAGTAGAACCTCCCTGCTCCTATACTCAAATCCTTTTGCTATGAATGCTAACATACCATTCGCCTTCTTCACTGCCTGCTGCACCTGCATGCCTACTTTTAATGACTGGTGTACCATGACACCCAGGTCTCGTTGCATCTCCCCCTTTCCTAATTGGCCACCATTCAGATAATAATCTACTTTCCTGTTTTTGCCACCAAAGTGGATAACCTCACATTTATCCACATTATACTGCATCTGCCATGCATTTGCCCACTCACCCAGCCTATCCAAGTCACCTTGCAGCCTCCTAGCATCCTCCACACAGCTAACACTGCCCCCCAGCTTCGTGTCATCCGCAACCTTGGAGATGTTGCATTCAATTCCCTCGTCCAAATCATTAATATATATCGTAAATAGCTGGGGTCCCAGAACTGAGCCTTGCGGTACCCCACTAGTCACTGCCTGCCATTGTGAAAAGGACCCGTTTACTCCTACTCTTTGCTTCCTGTCTGCCAGCCAGTTCTCTATCCACATCAATACTGAACCCCCAATACCGTGTGCTTTAAGTTTGTATACTAATCTCTTATGTGGGACCTTGTCGAAAGCCTTCTGAAAGTCCAGATATAACACATCCACTGGTTCTCCCCTATCCACTCTACTAGTTACATCCTCGAAAAATTCTATAAGATTCGTCAGACATGATTTACTCTCCACAGGGAAGATAAAATGTTTCACCATTCACCTGCTGATCCTGGCATTGTTGGTCGGGTTGGAAGGCTGCATTCTTCTGGTCATCATCCACCTCGTCGGGTAATCCCGCAGAGACAAACGTAAGGACAATGAACTATTTAACACTCTGACCAGTCGAACTGGGGGTTCAGTGTTTCACACACTATCCATTCCCCCTCTGGGACTTGTTGGTTCAGTGTGTCACACACTATGGTTTCAGTAACTAGAGGATCTAAGCTGTAAGGAGAGGTTGAGTAGGCTGGGTCTCTATTCCATGGAGCGCAGGAGGATGAGGGGAGATCTTATAGCGGTGTACAAAATCATGAGAGGAATACATCGGGTAGATGCACAGATTCTCTTGCTCAGAGCAGGGGAATCGAGGACCAGAGGACATAGGTTCAAGGTGAAGGGGAAAATAATTTAATATGAATCTGAGGGGTAACTTTTTTTCACACAGGTGGGTGTATGGAACGAGCTGCCAGAGGAGGTAGTTGAGGCTGGGACTATCCCAACGTTTAAGAAACAGTTAGACAGGTACATGGTTTGGAGCGATATGGACCAAACGCGGGCAGGTGGGACTAGTGTAGCTGGGACATTGTTGGCCAGTGTGGGCAAGTTGGGCAGAAGGGCCTGTTTCCACACTGGATCACTCTATGACCCTAATATGACTCTAATTAAGATGATTAGACTTTTTGTTTTCTCCAGAATGCAAGAAATTGAGGGGAGACCATATGGGACATAGAACAGAGAAGATTGAGGGGGGATCTTATAGAAACTTACAAAATTCTTAAGGGGTTGGACAGGCTAGATGCAGGAAGATTGTTCCCGATGTTGGGGGAGTCCAGGACAAGGGGTCATAGTTTAAGGATAAGAGGGAAATCCTTTAGGACCGAGATGAGGAAAACATTTTTCACACAGAGAGTGGTGAATCTGTGGAATTCTCTGCCGCAGAAGGTAGTTGAGGCCACAGTTCATTGGCTATATTTAAGAGGGAGTTAGATGTGGCCCTTGTGGCTAAAGGGATCAGGGGGTATGGAGAGAAGGCAGGTACGGGATACTGAGTTGGATGATCAGCCATGATCATATTGAAGGCTCGAAGGGCCGAATGGCCTACTCCTGCACCTATTTTCTGTGTTTCTATGTTTCTAATTCAGCACATGAATGGGCCCTTAGTTCGGCCCACAATGTTTGTTACAAGCATGATGCCTAGTTAAACTTGTTTCATCTGCACGTTCCTTGTGTCTCTAATAGTATATTTTCTCTTTTTATCTCCATTTTTTCACGGGTACTATTCTGGATCAAAGGTGGGTCGATGCTACACACTTTAACATTCAGTTTAACACTCCCTCTTCTCCCCTCTCCCATCAGGCAAGAGGCACAGAAGTGTGAAAACGCACACCTCCAGATTCACGGACCGTTTCTTCCCGGCTGTTATCAGGCAACTGAACCATCTTACCACAACCAGAGAGCGGTCCTGAACTACTATCTACCTCGCTGGTGACCCTCGGACAAGCCTTGAGCGGACTTTGCTGGCTTTACCTTGCACTAAACCTCATTCTATTATCATGTATCTGTACACTGTAAATGGGTTGATTGTAATCATGTGTTGTCTTTCTGCTGACTGGTTAGTAGGCGGCAAAAAGCTTTTCACTGTACCTCGGTACACGTGACAATAAACTAAACTGAACTAAGGGATGAGTATAAGGATATCTAAGGTGCCAAGCACCCCTTTGGAGTGGACATTTTGGTTACTGCTGTTATTTGGTTCCTTCTGTTATTTGTAAGAATTTGCTTTCATTAGTTCATAAGTTGCAAAAAGTCGTAAACACTGCCCAGTCCATCATCGGCTCTGACCTCCCCACCATCGAGGGGATCTATCGCAGTCCCTGCCTCAAAAAGGCTGGCAGCATCATCAAGGACCCACACCATCCTGGCCACACACTCATCTCCCCGCTGCCTTCAGGTAGAAGGTACAGGAGCCTGAAATCTGCAACATCCAGGTTCAGGAATAGCTGCTTCCCCACAGCCATCAGGCTATTAAACTCAACTCAAACAAAACTCTGAACATTAATAGCACCTTATCTGGTTATTTATGTGTATATATATATATTCCATGGTATATGGACTCACTGATCTGTTCTGTATTTATTTATGCCTACTATATTCTGTTGTGCTGAAGCAAAGCAAGAATTTCATTGTCCTATCTGGGGCTCATGACAATAAACTCTCTTGAATCTTGAATCTCTTGATAAGTTCATGTAATTGGAGCAGAATGTGGCCATTCAGCCCATCGAGCCGTTCAATCATGGCCGATCTCTCTTTCCCTCTCAACCCCATTCTCCTGCCTGCTCCCCGTAACCTTTGACTCCTTTACTAATCAAGAACCTGTCAATCACCGCTTCAACAGATTCACCACCCTCTGGTTAAAGAAATTCCTCCTCATCTCGTTTGACGGCACTGGGCCTGTACTCGCTGGTGTTTAGAAGAATGAGGAGGGGGGGGTGGGACCTCATTGAAACGTACCGAATAGTGAAAGGCTTGGACAGTGTGGACCAGACCAAGTGTGGACCCGTTGGGCCCCATCCCCCAACACAATATTCCACCACTGACCCATAGCCCCCAAATGTGCAGGTCACATTGTGACGCGAGTCACGGCAACACTCCCCCAACTGCACAGGCGTGGCTGGCAAGTGGGAGCCCGTCTGCAATGTTTTTAAAGTTCAAAATAGCAATAACCTGTAAAATATAAGATTCCCCTCCTCCATTATCTTCCCTCTCCCCACCCTTACACCAACCCTCCTCTGCTCCCTCCCCTCACCCCCACCCCTCCCCTCCTCCCTCTTCCCCCTCCCCTCCTCCATTACCTCCCCATCCCTCTTCCCACCTTGTCAAATGGGATAGTCGAGGACGGAGATACAGGGAGAGAGAGTAAAGGGATGGTTAATGACCCCCAGAATTAACGGGAAAAGGAAGCTCACAAAGGGATAGGAGCGTAGGGCCAAGTGTAACAGGGATCGATGTGAAAGGTGAGATGCGTAAGGAATTAAAAGTATTGTATATGAATGCGCGAAGTATAAGAAGTAAAGTAGATGAGCTTGAGGCTCAGTTAGAGGTTGGTAGATATGACATTGTGGCGATTACTGAGACGTGGCTGCAGGAGGATCGGGCCTGGGAACTTAATATTCAGGGCTGTACATCCTATAGAAAGGACAGGCAGGTGGGCAGAGGAGAGGGGGTAGCTCTGCTGGTGAGGGATGGAATTCAGTCCCTTGCGAGGGGAGACATAGGGACTGACGAGGTAGAGCCACTGTCACTGGTCACTGAAAGTTGGCGTGCAGGTACAGCAGGCAGTGAAGAAAGCTAATGGCATGTTGGCCTTCATAACAAGAGGAGTTCAGTATAGGAGTAAAGAGGTTCTTCTGCAGTTGTACAGGGCTCTGGTGAGACCACATCTAGAGTATTGTGTACAGTTCTGGTCTCCTAATTTGAGGAAGGACATCCTTGTGATTGAGGCAGTAGGTTCACGAGATTGATCCCTGGGATGGCGGGACTGTCATATGAGGAAAGATTGAAAAGACTAGGCTTGTATTCACTGGAGTTTAGAAGAATGAGGGGTGGGTCTTATAGAAACATATAAAATTATAAAAGGACTGGACAAGCTAGATGCAGGAAAAATGTTCCCAATGTTGGGCGAGTCCAGAACCAGGGGCCACAGTCTTAGAATAAAGGGTTTAAGACTGAGGTGAGAAAAAGCCTTTTCACCCAGAGAGTTGTGAATTTGTGGAATTCCCTGCCACAGAGGGCAGTGGAGGCCAAGTCACTGGATGGATTTAAGAGAGAATTAGATAGAGCTCTAGGGACTAGTGGAATGAAGGGATATGGGGAGAAGGGAGGCACGGGTTATTGATTGGGGAAGATCAGCCATGATCACAATGAATGGCGGTGCTGGCTCGAAGGGCCGAATGGCCTCCTCCTGCACCTATTTTCTATGTTTCTAAGACTAGGCGAGGAGTGAGTTCGAAGTTTCTGACACCATGTTGAATAAAGATCAGACTCACACAATGTGATTAGAATCCATAGTATTTTATTAGCAACTCTGTAGATGTAACTCAAAGAGCTTTCATCTCAGCATGTATACTACTAGTCTAACAGAGAAAGAGAGAGACAGAGAGAGCTCTCTAATAAGCCTGTGGGCGGAGCAACAGTATGACACTAATCCACACTCCCACACACCAAAGACGTACAGGTTTGTAGGTTAATTGGCTTCTGTAAACTTGTAAATTGTCCCCAGTGTACAGGATAGTGCTAGTGTACTGGGATCGCTGGTCGGCACGGACTCGGTCCGCCGAAGGGCTGTATCACTAAACCAAACACTAAACTATGCCCACTGGTTCTTGATTCTCCACACCTCTATAAGATCACCCCTCAGCCTCCTGCGCTCCATAGAATGGAGTCCTAGCCAGACCAGCCTCTCCCTGTAGCTCAGGCCCTCAGGTCCTGGCAAGGTCCTTGTAACACAAATACAATGATCCTATTTACCGTTACTGCTCTGTGGCCTTCTATGTCTTGGGGTGTTTATACAAACACGTCTAATCACTTGTTCAACGCTGTGGGGATTTCACTTCTGCAATCGCATCAGACAGTGTGGGAGTGTGTGTCAGAGACTCCAACAATTGGTCGTCCCAGCCCCCCCTCCCCCCCCCGTAAATAATTCTTCCCCGAATCGCCCAGACTTATTGACTAAACATTTGCCCTGTTTGTTTTGCCGGTGTGTGTGTGTGTGTGTGTGTGTGTGTGTGTGTGTGTGTGTGTGTGTGTGTGTGTGTGTGTGTGTGTGTGTGTGTGTGTGTGTGTGTGTGTGTGTGTGTGTGTGTGTGAGAGTGAGAGAGTGTGTGTGTGTGTGTCTGTGTGTCTGTCTGTCTCTGTCTCTGTCTCTGTCTCTGTCTCTGTCTCTGTCTCTGTCTCTGTCTCTGTCTCTGTCTCTGTCTGTGTCTGTGTCTCTGTCTGTGTCTGTGTCTCTGTCTGTTTGTCTGTGTGCAGCATGTAAACGGGTTAGGAGTAAACGGGTCCTTTTCACAATGGCAGGCAGTGACTAGTGGGGTACCGCACGGCTCAGTGCTGGGACCCCAGCTATTTACAATATATATTAATGATTTGGACGAGGGAATTCAATGCAACATCTCCAGGTTTGCAGATGACACAAAGCTGGGGGGCAGTGTTAGCTGTGAGGAGGATGCTAGGAGGCTGCAAGATGACTTGGATGGGCTGGGTGAGTGGGCAAATGCATGGCAGATGCAGTATAATGTGGATAAATGTGAGGTTATCCACTTTGGTGGCAAAAACAGGAAAGTAGACTATTATCTGAATGGGGGCCGATTAGGAAAAGGGGAGATGCAACGAGACCTGGGTGTCATGGTACACCAGTCATTGAAAGTAGGCATGCAGGTGCAGCAGGCAATGAAGAAGGCGAATGGTATGTTAGCATTCATAGCAAAATGATTTGAGTATAGGAGCAGGGAGGTCCTACTGCAGTTGTACAGGGTCTTGGTGAGACCACACCTGGAGTATTGCGTACAGTTTTGGTCTCCTAATCTGAGGAAAGACATTCTTGCCATAGAGGGAGTACAGAGAAGGTTCACCAGACTGATTGCTGGGATGTCAGGACTTTCATATGAAGAAAGACTGGATAGACTCGGCTTGTACTCGCTAGAATTTAGAAATTTATAGAAACTTACAAAATTCTCATGGGGTTGGACAGGCTAGATGCAGGAAGATTGTTCCCGATGTTGGGGAAGTCCAGGACAAGGGGTCACAGTTTGAGGATAAGGGGGAAGTCATTTAGGACAAAGATGAGAAAAACATTTTTCACACAGAGAGTGGTGAATCTGTGGAATTCTCTGCCACAGAAGGTAGTTGAGGCCAGTTCATTGGCTATATTTAAGAGGGAGTTAGATGTGGCCCTTGTGGCTAAAGGGATCAGGGGGTATGGAGAGAAGGCAGGTACAGGATACTGAGTTGGATGATCAGCCATGATCATATTGAATGGCGGTGCAGGCTCGAAGGGCCGAATGGCCTACTCCTGCACCTATTTTCTATGTTTCTATGTTTCTATGTGTGCGTGTGCGTGTGCGTGTGCGTGTGAGTGTGTGAGCATCTGTCTTTTGGTTAGTGCGTGGACTACGTGTTCTACAGCCCAGCTTTAACCGAGTGAGTGGTTCAGCGGACCGTGTGAACGACTGTATGTATTTCTGACATTGCGAATGTGTCTGTATTAATAACTTCGCATCCGTGTCACAGACGCCTGTGAATATGTCTGTTCTGTCAGAATATCCGACAATCATTTGTGGTTTTAGAATTTCCCCCACTGAGTCTCAATGTATGTGGACATCAGCTAATGTACTTGTGTGTGTGTGTGTGTGTGTGTGTGTGTGTGTGTGTGTGTGTGTGTGTGTGTGTGTGTGTGTGTGTGTGTGTGTGTGTGTGTGTGTGTGTGTGTGAGTGCGTGCGTGCGTGCGTGCGTGCGTGCGTGTGTGTGTGTGACTGTGTGTGTGTGTGTGTGTGTGTGTGTGTGTGTGTGTGTGTGTGTGTGTGCGTGCGTGCGTGCGTGTGTGTGTATGTGTGACTGTGTGTGTGTGTGTGTGTGTGTGTGTGTGTGTGTGTGTGTGTGTGTGTGTGTGTGTGTGTGTGTGTGTGTGTCTCTGTCTCTGTCTCTGTCTCTGTGTCTGTCTCTGTCTCTGTCTGTGTCTGTGTCTGTGTCTGTGTCTGTGTCTCTGTCTGTATCTGTGTCTGTGTCTCTGTCTCTGTCTGTATCTGTGTCTGTGTCTGTTTGTCTGTGTCCAGCGTGTAAACGGGTTAGGAGTAAACGGGTCCTTTTCACAATGGCAGGCAGTGACTAGTGGGGTACCGCACGGCTCAGTGCTGGGACCCCAGCTATTTACAATATATATTAATGATTTGGACGAGGGAATTCAATGCAACATCTCCAGGTTTGCGGATGACACGAAGCTGGGGGGCAGTGTTAGCTGTGAGGAGGATGTTAGGAGGCTGCAAGATGACTTGGATAGGCTGGGTGAGTGGACAAATGCATGGCAGATGCAGTATAATGTGGATAAATGTGAGGTTGTCCTAGCCAGACCAGCCTCTCCCTGTAGCTCAGGCCCTCAGGTCCTGGCAAGGTCCTTGTAACACAAATACAATGATCCTATTTACCGTTACTGCTCTGTCGCCTTCTGTGTCTTGGGGTGTTTATACAAACACGTCTAATCACTTGTTCAACGCTGTGGGGATTTTCACTTCTGCAATCGCATCAGACAGTGTGGGAGTGTGTGTCAGAGATTCCAACAATTGGTCGTCCCAGCCCCCCCCCCCCCCCCCCCCCCCCGTAAAGAATTCTTCCCCGAATCGCCCAGACTTATTGACTAAACATTTGCCCTGTTTGTTTTTGCCGGAGTTTGTGTGTGTGTGTGTGTGTGTGTGTGTGTGTGTGTGTGTGTGTGTGTGTGTGTGTGTGTGTGTGTGTGTGTGTGTGTGTGTGTGTGTGTGTGTGTGTGTCTCTGTCTCTGTGTGTGTCTCTGTCTCTGTCTCTGTCTCTGTCTCTGTCTCTGTCTCTGTCTCTGTCTCTGTCTCTGTCTCTGTCTCTGTCTGTGTCTGTGTCTCTGTCTCTGTCTCTGTCTCTGTCTGTTTGTCTGTGTGCAGCATGTAAACGGGTTAGGAGTAAACGGGTCCTTTTCACAATGGCAGGCAGTGACTAGTGGGGTACCGCACGGCTCAGTGCTGGGACCCCAGCTATTTACAATATATATTAATGATTTGGACGAGGGAATTCAATGCAACATCTCCAAGTTTGCGGATGACACGAAGCTGGGGGGCAGTGTTAGCTGTGAGGAGGATGCTAGGAGACTGCAAGATGACTTGGATAGGCTGGGTGAGTGGACAAATGCACGGCAGATGCAGTATAATGTGGATAAATGTGAGGTTATCCACTTTGGTGGCAAAAACAGGAAAGTAGACTATTATCTGAATGGGGGCCGATTAGGAAAAGGGGAGATGCAACGAGACCTGGGTGTCATGGTACACCAGTCATTGAAAGTAGGCATGCAGGTGCAGCAGGCAGTGAAGAAGGCGAATGGTATGTTAGCATTCATAGCAAAATGATTTGAGTATAGGAGCAGGGAGGTCCTACTGCAGTTGTACAGGGTCTTGGTGAGACCACACCTGGAGTATTGCGTACAGTTTTGGTCTCCTAATCTGAGGAAAGACATTCTTGCCATAGAGGGAGTACAGAGAAGGTTCACCAGACTGATTCCTGGGATGTCAGGACTTTCATATGAAGAAAGACTGGATAGACTCGGCTTGTACTCGCTAGAATTTAGAAGATTGAGGGGGGATCTTATAGAAACCTACAAAATTCTCATGGGGTTGGACAGGCTAGATGCAGGAAGATTGTTCCCGATGTTGGGGAAGTCCAGGACAAGGGGTCACAGTTTGAGGATAAGGGGGAAGTCATTTAGGACAAAGATGAGAAAAACATTTTTCACACAGAGAGTGGTGAATCTGTGGAATTCTCTGCCACAGAAGATAGTTGAGGCCAGTTCATTGGCTATATTTAAGAGGGAGTTAGATGTGGCCCTTGTAGGTAAAGGGATCAGGGGGTATGGAGAGAAGGCAGGTACAGGATACTGAGTTGGATGATCAGCCATGATCATATTGAATGGCGGTGCAGGCTCGAAGGGCCGAATGGCCTACTCCTGCACCTATTTTCTATGTTTCTATGTTTCTATGTGTGCGTGTGAGTGTGTGAGCATCTGTCTTTTGGTTAGTGCGTGGACTACGTGTTCTACAGCCCAGCTTTAACCGAGTGAGTGGTTCAGCGGACCGTGTGAACGACTGTATGTATTTCTGACATTACGAATGTGTCTGTATTAATAACATCGCATCCGTGTCACAGACGCCTGTGAATATGTCTGTTCTGTCAGAATATACGACAATCATTTGTGGTTTTAGAATTTCTTTTACTGAGTCTCAATGTATGTGGACATCAGCTAATGTACTTGTGTGTGTGTGTGTGTGTGTGTGTGTGTGTGTGTGTGTGTGTGTGTGTGTGTGTGTGTGTGTGTGTGTGTGTGTAACTCAGCGGGTCAAGCAGCATCTGTGGAGAAAAGGGATGGGCGATGTTTCGGGTGGAGACCCTTCTTCAGATTTGCAGATTCGGAAGGGTCCCGACCACAAAGGTCGCCTATCTTCCTTCCTCCACAGATGCTGCCTGACCCGCTGACTTACTCCAGCACTCTGTGTCTATCGTGGCCCTGTTTCCGCGCTATATTATCGCTCTAATAATACTCTTGCTTAAAGATCAGAAATAGCCACTTCTGACTTCAGCTGCTCGCTAGCGCGCTCGGCCCGATGTGTTGACGCTCACATGGAAATAGAGCGAGTGCTGGTCCTTCAAACCGCGACACAAGCACCAAGTCTACTTATTGTTGTACAGGCGGTCAGAGACAGGGAGAGAGAGAGAGGGAGAGAGAGAGTGAGTGAGAGAGTGACACAGAGAGAGGGAGAGAGACAGAGAGAGGGGGGGAGTGAGAGAGGGGAGAAGGAGAGAGGGGGAGAGAGAGAGGGAGAGTGAGAGAGAGAGCGAGAGAGAGAGAGAGAGAGAGAGAGAGAGAGAGAGAGAGTGAGTGAGTGAGAGCGACAGAGAGAGACAGAGAGAGAGAGAGAGAGAGCGCTTCTGAAAGACGCGATTAGTTGAGTTGAGAGATACAGTGTGGAAACAGGTCCTCGTGTTATCCCGCTTTCTCGACCACTATCTTCTCACTCGGGGGCAATTTTACAACAGGGACAATTAACCTACAAACCCGCACGTGTATTGTGATGTGAGATTGGATGGAGAGAGAGAGGGGAGGCTGGAGAGAGGAGGGTTTAGTACAAAGTCAGTTGGCATCTACAAGGTAGACGGATTGACCGGCGACCAGGAGATACAAGGTACATCCAGCAAGACTTGATCGCGGCGGGGGAGAAAGACACACAACTCTAACAAAGGTAGACTTTAGAATTACATCTGTACAGTGTTCATTGTGTGTGTGTTCGGGCTGTTCATAACAAGAGGATTTCAGTATAGGAGTAAAGAGGATCTTCTGCAGTTGTATAGGGCTCTGGTGAGACCACATCTGGAGTATTGTGTACAGTTTTGGTCTCCTAATTTGAGGAAGGACATCCTTGTGATTGAGGCAGTGCAGCGTAGGTTCACGAGATTGATCCCTGGGATGGCGGGACTGTCATATGAGGAATGATTGAAAAGACTAGGCTTGTATTCTCTGGAGTTTAGAAGGCGAGGTGGAATCTTATAGAAACATATAAAATTATAAAAGGACTGGACAAGCTAGATGCAGGAAAAATGTTCCCAATGTTGGGCGAGTCCAGAACCAGGGGCCACAGTCTTAGAATAAAGGGGAGGACATTTAAAACTGAGGTGAGAAAAAACGTTTTCACCCAGAGAGTTGTGAATTTGTGGAATTCCCTGCCACAGAGGGCAGTGGAGGCCAAGTCACTGGATGGATTAAAGAGAGAGTTTGATAGAGCTCTAGGGGCTGGTGGAAACAAGGGATATGGGGAGAAGGCAGGCACGGGTTATTGATTGGGGACGATCAGCCATGATCACAATGAATAGCGGTGCTGGCTCGAAGGGCCGAATGGCCTCCTCCTGCAACTATTTTCTATGTTTCTATGTTTCTAAGTATCTCGGAGACACAACAGACTGCAGATGCGGGGAATCTTTACGCGAGTCACAATGGGCTCAGGATCTGGCCGCTGACTTTCCATTTCGCCTGTTTGATTTATCCAGTGATGGTGGGGCCCGGCGCCATAGTGTGGATCCTGTCTGTGGCCGCGGGTGAGTTGCCTTTCTGTTTCTCAGTGGGGTAGCTCTTGGGAAGAGAGGGGGAGAGGGGCAATGTGGGGTGGGGGGGACGCGTGGGGAGACAATAGTGTTGCCAACTGCCGACAATAGTGTTGCCAACTAAATTGGTTTCGCCCTTGTCCCGTATTTGACTGCTACTACTCGGGTCGAGGGGACTGTCGGGTCGGACCCCGCCTCACCCGTCCCGACGTAGTGCAGCCCATGGAGTGCAGCAGCAGCAGCAGCAGCAGCAGCGCCTCGCCCGTGGCCTCGTCGGTCGGTCGGCAGCCCGGCCAGCTGTCCGACCTTCGGACCTTCGCTGACCACTGACACCACCACCACCGCCTCCTCCTTCTCACGGTCGATCGGCCGTTCATGAGTTGGACGGGGCGCCGGACTTTGGCGCGGCCCCCCGGGCCAAAACTCCTCAGCTGGCCCCGCCGGCTGGGCTTTGTGTACAGTCCAGCACCCGGGGCCAACTCATCATTCACCCAGCCACGGCCCAGTCGGTCAACGAATTGCCGTCGGGAATTTGTCCCGTCTTTTGACCTCTCGTCCCATATTTGGGAGTGAGGAAGATGCCGACCCTAGGGGGCAAGCCTGTAGATTGTAAACCGAGTTATTGGCCATATGGAGGTTTGGAACGTGGAAACATCCCAAAGTTAAGTGGGAAATGGACACAAAATGCCGGAGTAGCAGGAGTATAGGAAAGAGGTTGATCTAGGAGTGCAGGTGCATGGTTCCTTGAAAGTGTAGTCACAGAACGGCCTTTGGCACATTGGCCTTCAACAGTCCAATTTAAAGCATAAATGTTGCATTTTAGTATTGAGTATAGAAGTTGGGAGGTCACGTTGCAGTTGTATAAGACATTGGTGAGACCGCATTTAGAATATTGTGTTCAGTTCTGGGCACCGTGTTATAGGAAAGATATTGTCATGTTTGAAAGGGTTCAGAGAAGATTTACGAGGATGTTGCCAGGACTAGAGGGTGTGAGCTATAGGGAGAGGTTGAGTAGGCTGGGTCTCTATTCCATGGAGCGCAGGAGGATGAGGGGAGATCTGATAGAGGTGTACACAATCATGAGAGGAATAGATCGGGTAGACGCACAGAGTCTCTTGCCCAGAGTAGGGGAATCGAGGACCAGAGGACACAGGTTCAAGGTGAAGGGGAAAATATTTCACAGGAATCTGATGGGTAACTTTTTCACACACAGGGTGGTGGGTGTATGGAATAAGTTGCCAGAGGAGGTAGTTGAGGCTGGGACTATCCCAATATTTAAAACAATATCTGGACAGGTATATAGGATAGATGTGGAGGGATATGGACCAAACGCAGGCAGATGGGACCAGTGTAGATGGGTCATGTTGGTCGCTATGGGCAAGTTGGTGGAACGGGCCTGTTTCCACGCTGAATCACTCTGTGGTTTTCAATGTGAGGCGAGGGTAGGAGAGAGGCATAATTGAGAACCTGAGGGAGAAACATTCCTTACACAAAGTGGGATAGATATAGGGAACGAGCTGCTGTAGGAGGTAGTTGAGAGGTGCTATCATGCCATTTAATAGA
The DNA here is from genome assembly GCF_010909765.2 of Amblyraja radiata. NCBI lineage: Eukaryota > Metazoa > Chordata > Chondrichthyes > Rajiformes > Rajidae > Amblyraja > Amblyraja radiata. Next base: position 894,238 of record NW_022630149.1, on the reverse strand, counting down.
CATTTGGACAGGTATATGTGTATGAAAGAACTGCAGGTGCAGGTTTAAATCGAAGGCAGACACAAAATGCTGGAGTAACTCAGCATCTCTGGAGAGAAGGAATGGGCGACGTTTCGGGTCGAGACCTTTCTTCAGACTGATGTCACGGGAGAGGGCGGGACAGGGATAGAATGTAGTCGGAGACAGTAAGACTGGTGGGAGAACTGGGAAGGGGAAGGGGATGGAGAGAGAAATCTGAAGTTAGAGAAGTCAATTCAGATTCAGATTCAATTTTAATTGTCATTGTCAGTGTACAGTACAGAGACAACGAAATGTGCATACCGCTGGGGTATAAACTTCTCTACATCGGTGAGACCAAGCGCAGGCTCGGCGATCGCTCCGCTGAACACCTCCGCTCAGTCCGCCTTAACCAACCTGATCACCCGGTGGCTCAGCACTTCAACTCCCCCTCCCATTCCCAATCCGACCTTTCCGTCCTGGGCCTCCTCCATGGCCAGAGTGAGGCCCAGCGCAAATTGGAGGAGCAGCTCCTCATATTTCGCTTGGGTAATTTACACCCCAGCGGTATGAACATTGACTTCTCTAACTTCAGATAGCCCTTGCTTTCCCTCTCTCTCCATCCCCTCCCCCCTCCCAGTTCTCCCACCAGTCTGACTGTCTCCGACTACATTCTATCTCTGTCCCGCCCCCTCCCCTGACATCAGTCTGAAGAAGGGTCTCGACCCGAAACGTCACCCATTCCTTCTCTCCAGAGATGCTGCCTGTCCCACTGAGTTACTCCAGCATTTTGTACCTGCCTTGTACAGGTACATGGAGAGGATAGGGTTGGAGGGATATGGGCCAGGTGGGACTAGTGTAGATGCGACATGTTGGTCGGTGTGGGCAAGTTGGGCCGGGAGGATGGCCTGTTTCCATGCTGTGTCACCCTGTGACTGTACACAAAGTGCTGGAGTAGCTCAGCGGGCCAGTCAGCATCTCTGGAGAACATGGACAGGCGAGGTCTCGGGTCGGGCCCGTGAGGGTCCATGTAACTAGCGGGTCCCAAGTACCAAGTAGACTTTGCTTGCCGCCCCCAGGTGTTGTCGCTGAGAAGATCGCAGTCATTCAGGACACGTCCACCATTGTGGCCACTGAAGGCGACACAGTGATTCTCCCGTGTAGTCACAACGCCACGGATCAAATATGGGCCGACCATTGGTTCAAGGGAGCCACAAACGGGGCGCATGTTTCCAATGAAACAGCGGAGTACAGAGGTCGTGTCTTCAGACTCAAAGCGCCGGATGCACCGGCTCCAAACGAAAACGCTTCCATACAATTGAATGACGTGCGGGTTAACGATTCCGGCCTGTATTTCTGTCAGGTGCAAACTATGACGAGCGAAGCATATGGGACAGGGACGTATCTCACGGTGAACGGTAAGCGATCACTCCGCTATCTCCAGTGAATCAGACCCACAGCCCGCGACAGAAGTACATAAATAAATGAATGAGTGAGCGAATGAGTGAATGAAACGCTATTATCAAATGCCCTTCTTTGTGGTCACTAGATTTCCACGCTGTATCTTTCTCATCATTCGTTAAATGTCTCTATTAACATCGTATTAACATGATGTGTCACCATGTAAATTGTAAATCAAATCGAGCGAGAGAGATGTGACTGATCCATGACACTAGCCGATTAAAAACAACGTATTTCCTCAGGCAACCACATCCAAACAGGGAGTGTAGGAAGGCATGAAATCCTGGAGTGGGCGGGGGGGGGGGGGGGGGCGTTCCCCCACTTCCCATGTTTTGAGAGGTGGGGGACAATCCCCCTCCCCCCCCCCCCATGTTTTGTAATCTGGATTTCGAATTTGGGTGTAAAAAAAATAATTTAATCTCCGCTTTCCGCGAGACAATGGGGGTGTCACTGTTAAGCGATTGTTAAATGTCTCTATTAACATCGTATTAACATGATGTGTCACCATGTAAATTGCTCGTTTTAGGCTTCCCCCCAGTCTAGTTTCCGTCAGAAACACTGAATCAAGCACTTGAACAACTAATCTTTATTTTAACAAAGCACAATCACATTCCAAACACTGTACCTACCCCACCGCGTGTTCGATCCTCGTATCTGCCTGATCAAGCCCTCTAGGCCTCGCTCGAGCAGAGACGCTCCAGAAGGTCACACAGTCCCAAGAAAAGATCCAGTAGCGAGCAAGATAGTCCACTCCTGGTAAATCCAATAGGCTGACGTGTAGTACGCAACGGAGCGGAATGTGGGCTATTTCTTCGGCCATTTCAGTAACCCGACCCAACTTAGTATATCCCTCTCGCGGTGTAATCAGTGTTGCGGGGAGAACAGTTTGTGTGTGTGATATAGTGTTAAATACATAATTCACACTTCTGTTATTTTTTGTTAATGATTAATATGTTAATAAATTATAACTCTGTTAAAAATACATTGCAAACGTCCCCGCAACTTTACCCCGGCGTCCCAGCCGTGCTGATCCTGGCCAGACTCCCCACACGCTTTGGAACCAACATAGGCATCTTTTTGCATTTGATTGTGAGGCAGAGAGGCAGAAAGAAAATAAGGAGAAGATTTTTACCAAAGATCTTTGATTTTTTACGAGGATGTTTCCGTAACCGGCTTCCGTCTCCGCACTAGTTTCTTTGCTCCGCTATGGGATCTTTGGTGCGGAGACGGAACCTGGTTACAGAAATAGGGCCGAAGATTACCCTTGACTCTGCCCATGACCGTACTGTCGAGTGATCTATCTTGCTTGCTATTGGATCTTTGCCTAAACTCTCTCCCAGAAGATCGACGCTGAACCTCGTGGCAGCAAACTTTTATATGTCCCGGGACCTCGAGGGGCCGAACCACATGGGAGTGGTCTCTTAATAATCCAATTACAGATATTGATTAACCCCATACATAACAGACATTTCCCTAACCCAATAATACAGCAGCTCACCACATTGTATTCAAACCGGACTTCTCAAGGAAGCCAACCTAGAAACATTTACGTTTGCAAGAAACCCAAACAAGGCTCAATACCTCATCCAATCAACACTTGGCAAAGCCAAATTCTGTAACATTATTTACAATTATTTCCAAGATGGTTTGCAGCCATCCAATCCATTCTATGCATTTTGCACCTAATTGACAGGGTCTGCAGAAGTTCTTATTCTTTTCTTGCAAATTGTATCTAGGCTCTAGACACACTGGCACCACTCTGCAGCTTGTCCCAGCTCTGCAGAGAGCAATTCCAAATTGACCAAATCTCTCAGCAGTCCTGAAGCTTTTACCCCCAATTTTAATGTCCTAGCCTATCCAATTTGGCCGGGATTAACAGAGGTGTCACTGTTAAGCGCTTGTCTCGCTATTAACATCGTATTAACACGATGTGTCAACAATTGTGTTTTGACCTTCTAAAGCTGTCTGATGCTGGTACAGTTACCATTTGAACTAATTGGATGTATTGGTCGATGGGAAAGATTTAAAGGGGTATCAGATTTAAAAGGGTCAGGTCATTAAGGAGTCCGGTCGAACGGGTTTCCTGGCTGGCTTGCAGGTAAGTCCCTCATTCATGTCACTCACGTTATTTAGTATGTTTTTCTCATCTCTCTCTCTCTCCCCCCTCCAAGGTTTGTGCTTCTGTTTGCCTTTATTTGCTTCAGTTTTATTTGTTTAAGTGTTATTTATCACATTGTAGC